>NW_017672001.1:141765-145397 GCF_001879085.1 Nicotiana attenuata
AACAAGGATAAGGAAAACAAAGGCAGGTTTCATTCTCGATTCACAGCTCGTTGCAGGCGTGCAACCCGATCCCATTTTATTAAATCTCGTGGTAGGCGTACCACCCGCTCCCATTTCATTAAATCTCGTGGTAGGCGTACCACCCGCTCCCATTTCATTAAATCAACAGTTCTTCCAAATGAAATTTACTCCAACAAACGCAACAATTAATACGAATTCATAAGACAACAAGTACACAATAATTATGACTCACTGAGGAAAACAAGTAATGACAAGTAGCAATTAATTATGGACTTTAAGGAGCAAATAGGCAATTTAATATTTAGTATGCTAAATGTCAAGTAGCAATTAAGTCACATAAACATGTAGCAATTATAGCATAAATTCAAGGCATAATAATGCGCAAGGATACCTCGAGCCAATAATAACAAGTAACACAATAAAGGAAAATGCCATCACAAAGAATCACAGTAATAGTGGGATAAGACAATTAATGCACTTGAACCGATAACAACAAGAAAATCAGTAAATAACAGTAAACGGCAACATAACTCAATTATCAGCAAAAATCAGGAAAATCAAAGACAAGTGCACGGCATCACCCTTCGTGCTTTTACTCTCTTTCCTCACCAAAGCAATTAGAATAATAAAATGTGCACGGTATCACCCTTCGTGCTTTTACTCTCTTTCCTCACATATGATCAATAGAATTGGCACGGAATGGTACATCGTGCGGCACGGCCTTCGTGCTTTACACTCTTTCCTCACAATAGCAAACAATGCACGGCATCACCCTTCGTGCTTTACACTCTTTCCTCACAATAAACAAACAATGCACGGCATCACCCTACGTACTTTACACTCTTCCTCACCTAAACAACAATCACAAACAAGGGGTAAGGGAATAAGCAAAATAATAATAGAAATCCCGGCAAGGGAACACAATTAAACAATTAAATCCCGGCAAGGGAAAATAATTTAAATACTCTTTCTCTTTCTTTCACTTTTATTTCATATCTCACTTTACCACTTGAGCCAATGCTCCAAAGGGTTTAATCATTTCATATACTTTCACATTTGTAATATAACTTGAGCCAATGCTCCTCGATGTTCATAGGTCACAATTTCCTTTCACAAGCTTTTCACAACAAATAGGAATCATCACCAAGGTAAGAGGAATACAACGAAATCAAGATATTCACAATTTAAAGACTCACGGTCATGCTAGACACCAATGTATAGATACTCGTCACCATGCCTATACGTCGTACTCGACAAGAAGCAATTAGCAAATAAGACTCAACTCCTAGTCCCTCAAGCTAGGGTTAGACCAAACACTTACCTCAAACTTCCACGGCCAATTTAATCCTCAATAACCGCCTTTCCTCTCGAATTCGGCTCCAAATCAATTGTATCTATACAATAATGACTTCAATACATCAATAAATGCTAAATAATACGAACCCAATGCCTAATTATAGCTTTTCCATCATTTTTCCCAAAAACTCAAAAATTGACACCGGGCCCGCTTGGTCAAAACACGAGGTTCGGACCAAAATCAAATCCCACAGTCACCCACGAGCCCAAATATATAATTTGTTTTCAAATTCGACCCCAAAACGAGGTCTAAATCAAGAAAAATCAAAAAGCCCTAACTCTACCCAAATACCCAATTTTCTACCTTAAATCACATGTTTTAGACCTAGAATTTCAGTAGATGTTGAAGGAAATGGAAGAAAATAAGCTAAGAATTACTAACCCAAGAGGTTTTGATGAAGAATTGCTTCAATGGTCGCCCAAGAGCTTGGAGAAGAAAGGTTTTGGTGAAAACTTGGTGAAATCCCGTAATGATTCTGTTTTGGGGTTTTAAAAATAACTGGGCGAAATTACTCATCGCGTTCGCGACAGGCTGGTCGCGTTCGCGATGAGTACACTTAACGAACCATCGCGATCGCGAGAGGAAGAACGCGAACGCAGAGACTAAAAGGGCTGTGGCCCAGAAATTGACCTACGCGAACGCGTGGGCCATCACGCGAACGCGATGAAGGAATCCCGCAAAGCTACGCGAACGCGAATATATGCTTGCGAACGCGAAGAGGAAAAATAGCTAAGCCCTCAGGGTCAAATAACCCTACGCGAACGCGAGGCAGGGATGCGATGCGATGAAAGAAAGATCAAAGCTTCGCGAACGCGAAGAAGAAATGGGGTCTGCAACAGCTGAAGCAAAATCTGCTATTTTCATCAGTCCAAAACCACTCCGGAACACCTCCAAACACTCCCGAGCCCTCGAGGCTCCTAACCAAACACATGCACTAACTTAACAATATCCTACGAACTTAACCGTGCGATCAAATCGCCAAAATAACATCAAAACAATGAATCAAACCTCAAAATCAAGAGTTTTTCTTCAAACTTCATTAAGTTTCAAATTTAGAACTTTAAGCCCGAAACACGTCCGATTTCAACCAAACTTTACAGAAACATCTTAAATCACATATAAGACCTGTACCGGGCGCCGGAACCAAAATACGGGCCGGATACCAACACGTTCTAATCAATTTCCATTTCAATTTTCCTTAACAATTTCAAAAAAAAAATTCCTTTAAAAATTCATTTCTCGGGCTCGGGGCCTCGGAATTCGATTCCGGGCATACGCCCGAGTCCCATATTTTCCTACGGACCCTCCGGGACCGTCAAATTACGGGTCCGGGTCCGTTTGCCCAGAATGTTGACCAAAGTCAAACTTATTCATTTTAACACCAAAATTTAGCATTTTTCACAGAATTTCATATTTAAGTTTTTCGGCTATGCGTCGGACTGCGCACGCAAATCAAGGCGACTCTAAATGAGGTTTTCAAGGCCTCGGAAGCACAGAATGGGTAAGAAAACAGGTGATGACCCTTTGGGTCGTCACATTCTCCACCTCTAAAACAACCATTCGTCCTCGAACGGACAGAAGAAAGAAGCACCTGAGTCGGGGAAAAGATGAGGATAACGGCTCCGTATATCGGACTCGGACTTCCAGGTCGATGCCTCAAGAGGCTGACCTCTCCACTGAACACGAACAGAAGGGAAACTCTTGGATCTCAACTGACGAACCTACCGGTCTAGAATAGCTACCGGCTCCTCCTCATAAGACAAGTCCTTGTCCAACTGGACAGTGCTGAAATCTAACACATGGGCTCGATCACCGTGATACCTCCGAAGCAGGACACATGAAACACTGGATGAATGGCTGATAAGCTCGGCGGCAAAGCAAGTCTATAAGCCACCTCTCCCACTCGGTCAAGAATCTCAAACGGACCAATGAACCTAGGGCTAAGTTTGCCCTTCTTCCCAAATCTCATCACGCCTTTCATAGGCGACACTCGGAGCAATACCCGCTCACCAACCATGAAAGCCACATCTCGAACATTGCGGTCTGCATAGCTCTTTTGCCTAGACTGAGCTAAACGAAGCCTATCCTGAATGATCCTGACCTTGTCCAAGGCCTCCTGAACCATATCCGTACCCAACAACCGAGCCTCTCCCGGCTCAAAACATCCAACCGGAGACCGACACCGCCTACCATATAAGGCCTCATAAGGAGGCATCTGGATGCTCGACTGGTAGCTGTTGTTGTAGGCAAACTC
>NW_017672001.1:146034-149530 GCF_001879085.1 Nicotiana attenuata
GTTCCTTTAACTCTTTCAACTCAGGCGGGGCCATACGATACGGCGGAATAGAAATGGGCTGAGTGCCCGGAGCCAAATCAATGCAGAAATCAATATCCCTGTCGGGTGGCATACCCGGCAGGTCTGAAGGGAACACATCAGGAAACTCACGAACAATGGGCACATAATCAATAGAAGGGACCTCAGCACTAAAATCACGAACATACGCCAAGTGGACCAAACACCCTTCTCGACCATACGCCGAGCCTTCACATACGATATAACACTGCGGGTAGAATGACCAGGAGTCCCTCTCACTCTAAACGAGGCATACCCGGTAAAACTAAGGTCACAGTCTCGGCATGACAGTCCAAGATAGCGTGGTAAGGTGATAACCAGTCCATCCCCAATATGACATCGAAATCAACCATATCCAGAAGAAGCAAATCTGCACGAGTCTCAAGACCTCCAATCACAACTATACATGATCAATTAACACGATCCACCATAATAGAATCACCCACCGGCGTAGACACATAAACGGGGGCACTCAAAGAACCACTAGGCATGACCAGATGCGGCGCAAAATAAACCGAAGCTTCTCTGCTACAAACCAGAACAGTACCTTTACCTCCACCTTTAGTATCTTTACCTCCACCTCTAGTATCTCTACCTCCACCTTTAATACCTCTACCTCCACCTCTAATACCTCTACCTCCACCTCTAGCTAACTGAGCGGGCTGGACGAGTCCCTCAATGAACCTCCTCACTCTCTCTCACGGTGGGAAGTATGATAAGAGCATGACGAGCCAAGTCGGTGAATCTGATCTCGTACTGAGTAACAGTCATAGAACCCTGTTGGGGACGCTCAAACTGCCTCCCATAGACCTCTCTCTGAGTGATGGGGAGTAACTTCTCCAGAACTAGCTGCGTGAACTGTCCTCAAGTCAAAGCTGGTGACCTGCTGGACTAGTAATAATCTCTCCACCAGGTCTTGGCGGATCCAGACAAGCGAAATGTAGCAAAATCAATCCCATTGGTCTCCACGATTCCCGTGTTCCGAGAACCTCGTGACAACTGTCCAGATAATCCTGGGGATCCTCAGTAGATGCACCGCTGAGTGTAGTAGTGAAGAGTTTGGTGAAACTTATCCAACCTCCACAAAGCCTCGGAAGATGTAGCTGATCTATTACTGGTCTGTGCTGCTGCTCAGCTGAAGAAGCGGTACATGACCTCGCCATTCGCGAAGGGACAAGAGTAGAGGTTTCAATTTAGCATTTTGAGAAACAAAACCGCACGACAGGAGAGAACAAGTGTGAAGTTTTCCTAACTCCGTAGCCTCTCGGGATAAATACAGACGTCTCCGTACCGATCCCTCAGACTCTACTGAGCTTGTCCGTGAATTGTGAGACCTATGTAACCTAGAGCTCTGATACCAACTTGTCACGACCCGGATTTCCCCACCCTCGGGGGTCGTGATGGCGCCTACTCGTGGAAGCTAGGCAAGCCACAAACATAAACTCTACCTATTTCATTTTAATCCTTTTATCTATACATAACGACAAGCGTTAACATTTAAACGACAGCGGAATATGAAATTAAAGCGGAAGACTTAAATAAAATATAAAACCAAACTATCCTGAAGACCAACACATGCCTCTAACCAGAACCTGGTGTCACATCATCCACGGACTACTAAGAGTACTAAATACAATCGTTTGAAAGGAATATAACACTGTTTGTCTCGAAACATGAGATAACAGAATGAAACATAAGATAGAGGAGACGCCGGGCCTGCGGACGCGTGCAAGGCTACCTCGGAGTCTCAGTGGACTGAAGGCTGGCTCCCGAGCTACTGCTACTGTCCGGGACCTGGATCTGTGCAAAAGAGCACAGAGTGTAGTATCAGCACAACCGACCCCATGTGCTAGTAAGTGCCTAGCTTAACCTCGGCGAAGTAGTGACGAGGCTAGACAAGACTACCACATCAACCTGTACAGTTATATATGTATATATCTACAACGGGAAAATAACAAGATCAAACATTTTAAATGGGAGGGGAACATGCTTCGGGGATAGCAGATAATACAGAATTTCAAGAAAATAATAAAGAACATCAATAATTTAACTCTAACACGGATAAGGGAAATAAGAATAGATTTCACTATCAGCAAATATCTCGTTGCAGGCGTGCAACCCGATCCCATTTTTAAATAATTAAATCTCGTGGTAGGCGTACCACCCGCTCCCATTTCATTAAATCTCGTGGTAGGCGTACCACCCGCTCCCATTTCATTAAGTCAACAGTTCTTCCAAATGAAATTTACTCCAACAAACGCAACAATTAATACGAATTCATAAGACAACAAGTACACAATAACTATGACTCACTGAGGAAAACAAGTAATGACAAGTAGCAATTAATTATGGACTTTAAGGAGCAAATAGACAATTTAATATTTAGTATGCTAAATGTCAAGTAGCAATTAAGTCACATAAACATGTAGCAATTATAGCATAAATTCAAGGCATAATGTTGCGCAAGGATACCTCGAGCCAATAATAACAAGTAACACAATAAAGGAAAATGCCATCACAAAGAATCACAGTAATAGTGTGATAAGACAATTAATGCACTTGAACCGATAACAACAAGAAAATCAGTAAATAGCGGTAAAGGGCATCATAACTCAATTATCAGCAAAAATCAGGAAAATCAAAGACAAGTGCACGACATCCCCCTTCGTGCTTTTACTCTCGTCCTCACCAAGCAATAATATAATGAAAACATACACGGCATCACCCTTCATGCTTTTACTCTCTTTCCTCACCAAAGCAATTAGAATAATAAAATGTGCACGGCACACCCTTCGTGCTTTTACTATCTTTCCTCACATATGATCAATAGAATTGGCACGGAATGGTACATCGTGCGGCACGACATCACCCTTCGTGCTTTACACTCTTTCCTCACAATAGCAAACAATGCACGGCATCACCCTTCGTGCTTTACACTCTTCCTCACCCAAACAACAATCACAAACAAGGGGCAAGGGAATAAACAAAATAATAATAGAAATCCCGGCAAGGGAACACAATTAAACAATTAAACCCCGGCAAGGGTACAACATCAATAATCTCAACGTCCCGGCAAGGGAAAATAATCAATAAGCAACAATATCCCGGCAAGGGAACAATTTAAATACTCTTTCTCTTTCTTTCACTTTTATTTCATATCTCACTTTACCACTTGAGCCAATGCTCCAAAGGGTTTAATCATTTCATATACTTTCACATTTGTAATATAACTTGAGCCAATGCTCCTCGATGTTCATAGGTCACAATTTCCTTTCACAAGCTTTTCACAACAAATAGGAATCATCACCAAGGTAAGAGGAATACAACGAAATCAAGATATTCACAATTTAAAGACTCACGGTCATGCTAGACACCAACGTATAGATACTCGTCACCATGCCTATACGTCGTACTCGACAAGACGACTCAACTCCTAGTC
>NW_017672001.1:152588-192364 GCF_001879085.1 Nicotiana attenuata
AAATACTGAAGACTCTTGTCGATCCGTGAACACCTCACGTGCCACGCCACACAGATAATGCCTCCAAATCTTCAATGCGTGAACTATGGCTGCCAACTCCAAATCATGAACCGGATAGTTCTTCTCATGAATCTTCAACTGCCGCGAAGCATAAGCAATAGCCTTGCCATCCTGTATCAACATTGCACCAAGCCCAACACGGGAAGCATCACAATAGACTGTATAAGGCCCTGAACCTGTGGGCAAAACCAACACTGGTGCCGTAGTCAGAGCTGCCTTGAGCTTCTGAAAGCTCGCCTCACACTCATCCTACCATCTGAACTGGGCACCCCCTCTGGGTCAACCTGGTCATCGGGGCTGTAATAGATGAAAACCCCTCCACGAACCGACGATAGTAGCCTGCCAATCCCAAGAAACTCCAAATCTCTGTAGCTGATGCTGGTCTAGGCCAGTTCTCGACTGCCTCAATCTTCTTTGGGTCCACCTGAATACACTCTGCTGTTACGACATGACCCAGAAATGCAACTGAACTCAACCAGAACTCACACTTCGAAAACTTGGCATACAACTGACTATCCTTGAAAGTCTGAAGAACCACTCTAAGATGCTGATCGTGCTCCTCTCGGCTGCGGGAATATATCAAAATATCATCATGAAGACTATCACGAACGAATCCAAATAAGGCCTGAACACTCGGTTCATCAAATCCATAAGAGCTGCTGGGGCATTTGTCAACCCGAATGACATCACCAAGAACTCATAATGCCCGTACCGAGTGCGGAAAGCTGCCTTAGGGACATCGGATGCCTAATCCTCAACTGATGGTAGCC
Organism: Nicotiana attenuata; assembly: GCF_001879085.1. Lineage (NCBI taxonomy): Eukaryota > Viridiplantae > Streptophyta > Magnoliopsida > Solanales > Solanaceae > Nicotiana > Nicotiana attenuata. The sequence continues at coordinate 153,419 of NW_017672001.1, forward strand.
AGATCTCAAGTCAATCTTTGAAAATACCTTGGCACCCTGAAGCTGATCAAACCAATCATCAATCCTCGACAATGGATACCTATCCTTGATTGTAACCTTGTTCAATTGCCGGTAATCAATACACATTCTCATTGACCCATTCTCCTTTTTAACAACAATACCGGCGCACCCCAAGGCGAAACACTGGGCCTAATGAAGCCCTTATCAAGCAAATCTTGCAACTGTTCCTTTAACTATTTCAACTCAGGCGGGGCCATACGATACGGCGGAATAGAAATGGGCTGAGTGTCCGGAGCCAAATCAATGCAGAAATCAATATCCCTGTCGGGTGGCATACCCGGCAGGTCTAAAGGGAAAACATCAGGAAACTCACGAACAATGGGCACAGAATCAATAGAAGGGACCTCAGCACTAGAATCACGAACATATGCCAAATAGGCCAAACACCCCTTCTCGACCATACGCCGAGCCTTCACATACAAGATAACACTGCGGGTAGAATGACCAGGAGTCCCTATCCACTCTAAACGAGGCATACCTGGTAAAGCTAAGGTCACAGTCTTGGCATGACAGTCCAAGATAGAGTGGTAAGGTGATAACCAGTCGATCCCAATATAATATCGAAGTCAACCATGTCTACAAGAAACAAATCTACACGAGTCTCAAGACCTCCAATCACCATAATACAAGAATGATGGACTCGATTGACCACAATAGAATCACCCACCGGTGTAGACACATAAACAGGAACACTCAATGAATCACTAGGCATGACCAAATACGGCGCAAAATAAAACCGAAGCTCCTCTACCACAAACCAGAACAACACCTGCACCTCCACCTCTAATACCTTTACCTCCACCTCTAGCATCTCTACTTCCACCTCTAATACCTCTACCTCCACCTCTAGCTAACTGAGCGGGCTGGACGAGTCCCTTAATGAACCTCCTCACTCTCTCTCACGGTGGGAAGTATGATAAGAGCATGACGAGCCAAGTCGATGAATCTGATCTCGTACTGAGTAACAGTCATAGAACCCTGCTGGGGACGCTCAAATCGCCTCCGATAGACCTCTCTCTGAGTGATGGGGAGAAACTTCTCCAGAAATAGCTGTGTGAACTATCCTCAAGTCAAAGCTGGTGATCCTGCTGGTCTAGCAATAATCCCTCCACCAAGTCTTGGCGGATCCAAACAAGCAAAATGTAGCAAAATCGACCCCATTGGTCTCAACAATCCCCATGTTCCGAGGANTCAATTGATTGATTAACTTTTTGGACCAAATTTATTTGTTAATAGTAAAATATTAACAGAAATGTTATTAAATGTTTGTTTTAATAACAGAATATTAATATTAAAATAAATATTAATATTAAATCCTCCAATCTGAATGGGAAATGGAGGGAAATTAAATTTTTGAGTGAAATTTTAAGTTTCCCCCCTTGGCAAATGGACATTGTCCCATATTGGAAGAGGAGGAGGTTTTTATGGGTATATAAGCAATTGCTCTTCTTCTAGCTCTTAAAGAGTCAAGAAGAAGGCAAGCCTCGCGTCGTCGTCGTCGCTCGCTCGGCTCGGCTTCGGCTTCGGCTTCGGCTTCGGATTCGGATATGGATTTGGTCAAATGATTGATTGATTAACTTTTTGGACCAAATTTATTTGTTAATAGTAAAATATTAACAGAAATGTTATTATATATTTGTTTTAATAACATAATATTAATATTAAAATAAATATTAATATTAAATCCTCCAATCCGTTTTTTCTATTTTAGTAACAGAAAATTAACTACCCTCTTCAATTTTTCCTCTTTATTTTCCCTCTTTATTGTTGAGTAAATAGCCATTTATGTAATGGCATTTATACTGTGGCCGTTTTGCATAAACAGCCATTCTGACGAGTCGCACCTCTACAGATTTCAGCCCAACTTTGGCTATAAATACAACACTATTCTGCTCAGAATTTCACTACGATTTTCTGAGTTTCTCCTCCTTCTTCTGCATACTTTTAGCATCAAACAAAGCAACAGTAAGTGTGATTTGCTACCGAACTTTGTGTTCGCTGAAACACTGGGGTTTGAAGTACCACTACACCAGTGTGTAATTCGTTCTATGCTGGGAGGAAATAATCTATAACCTTGGGTACTAGGAGGGGATTAAATTCTTTAAGAAAACACTGTGAATTCAGTGGGCTCGAATTGGTTTTCTGTTTATGTTCATTTCTGTTTATATTCATTTATAGTTCCAGAATTATTTACAAATACAGTATTATAACAAAGTTCACAATCACAGACTCTCAAATTTAAGTTATTGCCTTCAGTCAAAGAACCAACACACAAAGCTCAGAATTAATTTAGGAAAAGATAGACAATCATCAAAATCCTCTGACTTATGCAAAAGCCTAACACACCCTGTAATTCTGTCATTCAAGTCTTACGACAAAAAGAACCATAGTATCTTAGGTGATCAAGAAAATCGAAGGGTTCGTTTGGTGGTGATCAAGTAAAAACCAACAGCGGTAAACATTAGTGGTGAGGGTAACAAAACCACACAAGGTTGTAAACAATTCAATTTCAAGAGCTCCAAAAGATAACATTCTTGCACTTCAAGGGGACGGGATGTAAGCATCGTATTCGTGCACCAACCAGTACAAAAATAATGGTCTCAGTTACTTTACTGCACTTTTGTTTATGGAATATCTTGTTAACTTACTGTGCAGACTATTCAGAACTAGCTGACTAAAATCCGCACTTAGCCGACTAAATTTTTATCAGGGCACAATTCACCCTCCTGTACTTACAATTAAGGTTCACAGTGATAACTGTTAGACACTATGTCAGATAAAGTAAAATCACACAGCACTAATCAATAATAAAGTAACCTAGACAAGCTATTCGATAAGTTAAATCACAATATGAATAGTAAAAAGGCAGTCCGGTGCACAAGGCATCTTTCGTTCACACAGGATCCGGGAAAGGGCCGCACCCCAAAGGATTGTGATGTAGACAGCCTAACGTAATGCAAGCATTAGTGGTTGTTTCCAGGATTCGAACTCATGACCTATAAGTCACACGGAGACCACTTTAACGCTACTCCTAGGCTCCCCTTGTAACTTACGATATGGATAGTGAACCTATTAAAAGAATTTCTCTAATTTTCGGGCATAGTATAAATTATAATCCACCAAAAGAAAAGAATATAGCTAATAGTATATACTTTCTTCTGATCTTTCCAAGATTCAGGATCATGCCAAATTTCCAATTATATATAGTTCTAACACTCAGCACACAGAGACCATTATGTTAAAAATAAAGTTAGAACAGGCAGGGTATATCATCCTAAACATCCAAAGCAAAATTAAACAAAAGTTAAAATGTAAATTATCCTGACAACTTAAACATCCATTCTTCAAGTCTCTCCAGATTTTACAAACAAAAAACATCACTTTCCATAAACGGTAAATTGAATTTGAAACCTGTTTGAACAAAGCTATCTATGCACGATTATCACGTTCATCTCTCAGAGCCAAGTTTCTAGCAGCTTCATTTGCTTCTTCATACACATGGTAAATTACACAAGTTATACGCTCCATCAAGCCAAAAATTTCTTTCAACCTGCACATGGTTATTTCTTCTGGCTCAGGGCGACGATTAACAAATTGGACAAGTATAAAATTATCGGACTCCACAATCAACTTTTTTGCATTCGGCTTTCCTTCCGTGCATCTGATCAACCCGTGCTTCAAGGCCTCCAGTCCAGCAATCACATTGTCGTCAACATGAATGGTACCACTATACCTACCTAAACACATTCCAGTTTCATCTTGAAAGACACCACTATATCGTCCTGGCTGATCACCCTTTTTACCAATTCCATAGATGTTTATCTTAATCCAACCTGGAGGAGGAGGAACTGAGTTGCATCTTAAATGACGAGGCCCACGATGTTCACCAAGAATTTGCGCTAATTCCTCACTAGTCATATCACTTTGCATATATTCCAAAAGATTTTCTTCAAGACACCTGCAAGACAGAAGTTAAAAGTTAAATCTTTAAGGATGAAGTATGCTTTACCCTCCCCTTTGGTTCCTTCAACTCACCTTTATCACTCTATAGTTTCGTGTGAGCAAATAATTTCAAAGTACTTTGCACATCCCAAACAACGAATTCTAGACCATCATCTAGCACTTAAATCATTCATGTGTAAAGCACATCTTATCACAATTCGTGAGGGGAAAGAATTCAAACAATCATACGCATAGAGGAAGTAAAGGGCTAATGACTTCAATGATATGCTAATTAGCAGCACCACAATTTCCCAGAATTAACAGAACTAATAAGAGAACTGTACTCGATAAAATATAGAAAGGTATATAGTCTCACATATAAGTACCTTTGCATATCCAACCAAGAACGTCCCAGTTTGACATCTCTTTTATATTCTGTAATTTCAGTCACTGAACCAACAAAAGATAAATCTGTTTAGTGCACGTGTCCTGAAACCAACCAATAGATTATTCAATCTAAATCAAAGTAGAAGGAAATCCAGTACCAGGCAGTGAAGTTTCCATGTCAACGTTGGGATCCACATCAAAGAAATGCCAAGAAAATACTGAGAACAAACTAATATACATCATGTCATAGCTAGTTTGTATGTCAATTTCTGTTGTGAAACCGAGAATTCTCTCTAGACGTTGCACAGTTTCTCCACTAAAATCACACTGTCGAATAAGGTTCAATGTACTGCGAAATGAGTTTGTCAGTAGAAAAATCTGGTTGATACAAGACGAAGACCAGTTTGCTCCCAGCAGGTTGCCGATAAGATTATAATTAGGATAAGGCATGTAGAACATTGTTGGTTTCTGGACTTGCCTCTTACAATTTTCATCAATGGTTAGAACCTCAATACCGAGTTCCTTGAAAACTATGATATCAGCGGGAGACATTGCAGGATCATATACTTCAATATTGCCAATCAGATTGGAAAAATCTCGTTTTAGTAGGAGAACTATGGCAAGCTGAAACTGTGAATGAAAACTGTATTCCATGCTTCCCAAAGAATAGATTACCAGCTGAATGCGTGAATGGGAGCCTAAATGGCGAAACAGATGTTTTTGAATTGCTTCATTCTGTTCGAGATCGAAGCACAATTCAGCATATAATTTAGAGTTCTCAACATTCTTCGTCATCAGTTCAATCTCTTTAAGCAGCCTTTCCGCCTCATCTTGTATGTGATAATCAATATTGGACTCCATATTCTCACCGTGATTCATCTTTTCACCTGTGGGTCAGCTTTAGCAGTTACACACTAATCTGAAACAGCTAATGTTGCAGCAACTATCTCGTGTGTCCTGGACTTAATATAAACCTGCAAAGAGTGTGGACTAGCAGCATGAAGGGTGTTCAAAGAGCAATTTAAAGGCAATCTCCACAATGAAAGTTTCCATAACAAAACATCCCTCAACAAGATCACAATAATTGAGAACATACTTCATTTCCATATATGCACACATCTAATACTTCGAATAAACACAAATAGTCAGCAGATATATGGCATTTGACTCAAATGTCATTACCAGAGCCCCACCCATAACATGGAATTAACTGCTAATTTTCCACAAATTTCCGCAACTAGCATTGGAAGTAAATCAACAGACACATCTAGAAAAATTTCGAAAGGGAAAATGCACCTAACCGAGTTAAATATAGCAATGAATCATTTTCTAGATACGCCGGGAAGAAAGGCCAACGACAATTGAAAACTCATGGAAACACTTAATAACTCAAAGTTATTCGACAAAATTCACATGGGCCTGCAGAATAGGAAAGCATAAGTGAAAAGCCCTTACAAAAGCAAAAGATCAGTCACTTATGGAAGGATGTAGAGGTAAATGAGTTGACATAACCAATCAAATAAGATTTTGCTTACCCTGACATGAAGTACCACCAGTAAGCTGATCTACCGCCAGAGAAAGGACGAAGGCAAATAGGGTATGTCTCGTGCAGCTATTCAATAAACTAATTGGAAAGGAAGGAAAACTGAGCACATCATAGGCCTCTCCGCCTTCTCACACATCGCTAGGGCTATTTTGGTCTTTCAACCAAATAAGCTTTGCTTCACCCTGATAAACAAGGAATGCAGAGAAATAGATTGGGTACTTCAGCATAGGGAATGACGCTTTAACACACAATGCCAGGGCTGCATTGTCTTTTCAACCTTTCCTTGACACATACCCACAAATATCTTATGCACTCCAGACTGTAATCTACAAAGAATTAATTTTTGCATCCAAATAGAATGAAAGAAACTAAATGTGAACTAGTTTTTGGTTTCATATATCGACACATTAAATGCAGCAAAGGGGTTTGGATATAGGGGAATCAAGTACTTGTGTAAATATCTTTTCTCCTATAATTGGACATACATAAATGAAAGGCTTGACAGCTCTTATATTGTGTATATTTTCTTGTCAAATCCAACAGGAACCATAAGTAAACTAATAACGAACTTGTTCTTTTTAATATTGACTAATACATCATCTTCTTCCATCATTTTTTTCTTAATAAGTAATCTATACTTCCTCTCTTGTTTCTCGCTTATCCAGACATGAATGATTTCCTGCGCTTGATTATCTATACATGACAACCAGAAACAATTTCACCTCTTTGGCTTTCATATCTGTCCTCTATCTGACAATCAAATATACTCCAAGTCACTCTTCTTTGATAAATTCCAAGAGAAGTAGTGAAGGATGCAAGTTAGCGTGATCAATACGATAGCAGTCACAATTTCAATTGAATCTTTTCTTTAGAAGCATTTTCAAACAAGTTCAGGAAAAGGCAATAGGTAAAAGGATGCTGCAGAAACAAAAAAGTGAAAAGAAAATTTCAAGGAGAAATTGATACCATACACGATCTGAGGAAATATATATATCAGGCTTTCAAAAATGTTAACAGTTTTCTCATTTAAACCGATTCTCAGATTCTTTCAACGTTAACGCACAGCTCAATGACTTGATGAAACAAGGATCACATTGAGCTTCTCTGATATAACAATTTAGACATTAACGTAAGAGATCATACATTCAAAATTAAATTCATGGCAGAAAAAAGTTTTCAGCAAATAACTAAAATTCTACATGACCAACTGAATAAAGTGGTCGTAAGAACCAACACCCAAGCAGCTGGAATTCACAGTTGAACCAAAAATAGCAACCAACGAGACATCACTTGAAAGTTTTGGATGATGTCCTGCTACAATTGCCTAAAGTGTTTTGACAGAAACAGTACATAGATTTTGTCACAGGGAGCATAATCTTATGCTAATAATGTCCAACTGTATGGATGAGTAGGACATCCAATCAACTAAAAACAACCATCCTTGTATCCTCTGTGAATATCCCAGTGGATGGTCACAACAACATTCTGAAGCTCCTCTATACCTAAGAAACTAGTAATATGAAGCCGACTAATTTCATCATTGGCATGGTAAGACTCGAGGCTAACTAGGAGACACACCAAAGTCAAAATACTACCACCATCCCTATCGAATCAAATAAGATAAAAAGGAAAAAGGACATTAAACAATAGCTTGCTGGATGGGAAGATACCACCAGTGACATCTCTAATATTTAGTAAAACAGGATTTTTCCAGGCGAAGCAAATCTATTCTTAGTAAGAGGGTTCTCGAACTACGAAGTCAGTAACGGACCGCTTAAGCATACTGTCTCTTTGATTTTCTTCTAGTTTTTGATAATCAAACCAAATAAGAAAATAGTCAGATAACTTTCGTATTGAGTACAATTTTTTCCTAGCCTTTTGGATGAAAAGCTGCTAAGTTAACCTATTTCTTGCGGGCACCGCTTCCTTCTTGATAAACTAAGCAGACCAGTCTCTTTTCTTATTCGATCCCATGTTTACTACATTTGGCTGATAAAAATACCACTGATTAATTGAAGACAGGACTAGAACAAGCAGTATGAGTCTATAAATTCCTCCACTTGGTTGCATGCCCTTGTCACAGTAAGTGCAAGAAAAATGGTATTATATTACTCTATGGCATCTTAATGCTATAAATGGCGTTCATAATCTTGATATTATTAGAATCAGTTTCAAAGTAAATAGTACCAAAGTACCACGCAATGAAATCGACAATTGTTACATTCACATAATATATAGAGTTATTCAGCAAGCTCTTGTTCAATCTCTGTTGGAGTCGAACTATAATCACAATAAATAATTTGCACTATAAATCCAGTAAATTAATTTGTTTTGGATGTAAAAATGGTGATTGACTCATTATATCTGATTCTCTCTCAACAATAATGTTAAGATTCCTATGTAGTTTTGTAAGAAATTAATTCGTTTGTGAGTACAATGAAAAATACATACGCTTCAATGTAATCACTATTCTATACACAACTAGTTACTTTTAGCACATGCCTCCCCAACAACAACAACAACAACTAACCCAGTTTGATCCCAACATGTGGGGTCTGGGGAGGGTAGTCTGTACGCAGACCTTACCCCTACCTAATGCAGGTAGAGAGGTTGTTTCCAATAGACCCTCGGCTCAGGAAGGGCAAGCAGAAGAGGGAAGCAAGGAAGGAAAACAGTATCCAATAATAGCAACACGGAATACAATACCTGAGGCGAACAAAACCACATACCGTAATACAAATCAAAGAATATGAAGGGAAATGCATGCTACTAAGCCTATCGGTGAACACTATAAACTACCTACTAACCTTCTACCTTAATCCTCGACCTCCACACCCTCCTATCAAGTGTCGTGTCCTCAGTGAGCTGAAGCAGCGCCATGTCCTGCCTAATCACTTATCCCCAGTACTTCTTAGGCCTACCTCGACCCCTCCTCAAACTCTCCATGGCCAACCTCTCACACCTCCTGACAGGGGCATCAATGCTTCTTCTCCTAACATGTCAGAACCATCTCAGCCGCGACTCCCGCATCTTGTCCTCCACGGAGGCTACTCCCACTCTGTCCCGGATAGCTTCATTCCTAATTCCTATGTTGCTCGGACTCTCCGAAAATGTGGCAGGATACGTGTCGGATCCTCCAAAAGTAGTGTATTTTTGAAGGATCCGACACGGGTGCGGCCACATTTTGGAGAGTCCGCACAACATAGCCTAATTCTATCTCGCGTGGTACACCCACATATCCATCTCAACATCCTTATCTCTGCTACTCTCATCTTCTGCACGTGGGAGTTCTTGACTGGCCAACACACGGCCCTATACAGCATAGCGGGTCGAACCACCACTCGATAAAACTTACCCTTAAGTCTTAACGGCACATTCTTATCACATAGAACACCGGAAGCGAGCCTCCATTTCATCCACCTCGCTCCGATGTGATGTGTGACATTTTCGTCGATCTCCCCGTTACCCTGGATAATAGACCTGAGATACTTAAAACTCGCTCTCTTGGAGATAACTTGAGCATCAAGCTTAACCTCTACATCTGCATCATGGGTCTCACTGAATTTGCACTCCAAGTATTCTGTCTTAGTTCTACCCAGTTTGAAACTTTTAGACTCCAAAGTCTGTCTCCAAACCTCCAACCTCGTGTTAACTGCGCAACGCGTCTCGTCTATCAACACTATATCATGCAGCAAATAGCACATGCCTCCCCAGATTGAAGAAATTAGAGAGAATCAAGTGAATTAATGATTCAACTTTATTTTCAGCAAGTTTAAGTATGATCAAGAAGTTTAATCTCAGTGTTAGATTATAGTCACAGGTAGCAAATCTCATTGTCAGGCAGCAAAATCAACTGTAAGATAGCTAGAAATATTGCAAGTTCCAGCAACTGTGCAGCTAATAAGCAAATTCATTACATGCATAAAAGCTGATTACAATAGCCCTTATCCAAGATGATTAGATACATGACAGAAAATGTTGATAAAAAGGTGAAAGATAACAAGCATAATCTGACGCAATAACCTGCTAGAGTAAAACCTTAAATGTGTCTAGTCCACATTTTACTCTTAACGAATTTCTTGAATGAGTACCTGCCATTGTCGCACAATTCGCTTGAATATCTTACATTCATCATCAGCTGCTTCATTGTAAAAGACTTTGATGCCTCTGGCAAAATTTCACGTGTCGCCACCATGTATATTTGTCTAATAGCTAAAAACCACATACTCGTACAAAATGCATGGTATGAACACCCACAAATTCATATAAAATAAGTGCTAGTTCGAGCATGCATGATCCAAAGGAAATCTACTAACAACAGATTGAACGTGCACGTTCTCTGATTCGGTAAACTGTATCCACAGTCAAGAAGCACAACCCTTTATACAGAGTTAATACTTGGGCAGTATGGATATATTTCATAAGTAAAAGGCCTGGAGTGCACTGCTTTTAGAAGGATAATAGGAACCTGAGGGAAGCATATCACTTCTTATATCTTAATTCCTGACTTACTGTAAGAGTTTGTACATTGAAAGACAACTACGAACAAGAAGAGCGTAGAACTAACTACAGGTGTGTACCAGATCAACAGCTTCTTTGATAACAGTGGAAGAGCAATTGACTTATCATCCATTTTTGAAAAGTTTGGTTTCTATCCTTAATCTCCCAACTTCATTTACAGCATCTGCATGTTCCCCATGGTGTTGCAGGAACAGTATTGGCCTTAATTAGCTCCTATAGATTATTTGATTTTTCAACAATATCTCATATCTTGCTCTTGCCTCATTAAAACAAGGTACATATTTTTCATTCTTGGGCTGAAAACTTTAGTCCAAATAGTAAATATATAGACAAGGACGACTAAATACATTCAATGAACATTAAAATAGATCACAAAAATTGCTTCAGTTTGCACAAATTAGTAAGCATATAGTCCTCAGGAATGCATTTGTTTTTCTCTTTTTTCTTTTTTGCTTTTCAAATGTTGCATTCATCATCATTTGACAAACAAAAAAAATAGTAATGAGAAGTCGGTGTGATGTGTACTGCATACTGTCAGGATCCATGTCTGCTGCAACATCACTTTACATAGAATGCAAATTGCATTTGAAACCTGGATAGTTGAACCTAAAAAGCCTCACCCTATCCTTGAGCCAAAAACAAAGCTATCTATGCACGATTGTGACGGTCATCTCTCAGAGCCAAGTCTCTAGCAGCTTCATTGGCTTCTCCATAGACATGGTAAACTGCTCAAGTTATACGCTCCAGCAAGTCAAAAATTTCTTTCAACCTGCACATGGTCATTTCATTTGGCTCAGGGTGACCATTAACATATTGGACAAGTATAACATTATCCGACTCCACAATCAACTTCTGTGCATTAGTATTTCCTTCCACGCTTTTGACTAACCCCTCCCTCAAGGCCTCCAGTCCAGCAATCACATTGTCTTCAACATGAACGGTACCACTGTAGCTGCCTAAAAGCATTCCAGTTTCATCTTGGAAGACGCCACTATATCGTCCTTGCTGATCACCAGCTTTACCAATCCCATAGATGTTTAGCTTAATCCAACCTGGAGGGGGAGGAACGGAGTTGCATCTTAAACGACGAGGCCCACGATATTCACCAAAAAATTGAGCCCATATCTCGCTGCTTATATCGATTTGCATATCTTCCAAAATATTTTCTTCAAGAGACCTGCAAGACGAAAAATTAAAAGTGAAATCATAAGAACGAAATATACTTTACCCTCCTGTGGTTCCTTCAGCTCACCTTTATAACTCTACAGTTTCGTGTAAGAAAATAATTTCTAAGTACTTTGCATAGTCCAACAAAAAGAATCTATGTTCTCCAGCTAGCACTAAAATAATTTGCATGAGTAGACATCTTATCACGAGAGAACGAAAGGAAGCAATCGTACAGAGAGAAAGTAAAGGAATGATGACTTCAACGATATGCTAACTGGCAGCACCAATGTTTCCCAGAATCAACAGAACTACATAAGGGAACTGTATTCGACAATGAAGGGAAAGTTCAGTATCTAGTCTCACATTTATGTACCTTTGCATATCCAACCAAGAACAATCTTCTTTGTCATTTCTTTTATATGCTATAATTTCAGTCACTGAATCAAAAAAGATAAATCTGTTCAGTGTACATGTTGTGAGTCCAACCAATAAATTCTCCAACTTGAATCAAGATAGAGAGAAATCCAGTACCAGGCAGTGAAGTTTCCATGTCAATGTTGGGATCCACATCAAAGAAATGCCAGGCAAATTTTGAGAACACGTTAGTATAGATCTCTGAGTAGCTAGTTTTTATGTCAACCTCTGTTGTGAAGGGGATAATTCTCTCCAGGCGTTGCACTGTTTCTCTATTCAAACTACATGGTGAAATAGTGGTCAACGCATCACGAAATGAGTTTGTCAGCAGAAAAATCTGGTTAATACAAGACGAAGACCAGTTCGCTCCCAGCAGGTTGCCTATAAGACAATAACTAGGAACAGGCATGTAGAACATTGTTGGTCTCTGAACTTGCCTCTTACAATTTTCATCAATGTTCAAAACCTCAAAACCCCGTTCCTTCAAAACTATGATATCAGCTGAAGAAAAGCCAGGATCGTACACTTCTATCTTGCCAGTCCAATTGGAAAAATCTCGTTTTAGTAGGAGAACTACGGCAAGCTGAAACTATGAATGAAAACTGTATTCCATGACAAAGCATAGATTACCACCTGCACGTGTGAATGGGGGCCTAAAAGGGGAAACAAATGATTTTGAATTGTTTCATTCCGTTCGAGCTCGAAAAGCATTCCAGCATACAATTTAGAGTCCTCAACATTCTTTATCATCAATTCAATCTCATTAAGCAGCATTTCTGCCTCATCTTGTGTGTGAAAATCAACATTGGACTACTTATTCTCACTGCAATTCATCTTTAAGCACCAGGTTCAGATTAACGTTGGACTTTAGCAATTTAAACACAATTTGGAACAGCTAATAATGCAGCAAGTCTCTCTTGTGTTCTGGAGTTAATATAAACCTGTAGGACTTTAAGTACATAATATAAACCTGTAAGTGTAGAGCTTTAAGTGCAAATAGTAGCAACCTGAAGTAGCTTTTCAGCTATAAAAATGCATTTCCCATTATCTGCAAGTATAGAACTCAAAAGTACAGAACAATTGATACTCCGAAGTGCCAAATCACAGATCTAATCCGAAGGAAAAACATGAATCATATTTACCTCCTTCCATCTGAAGTATAATGTAGTCTGTATTTTATCTGGATATGTTTTACAAATTAACAAGCATTGCAGTTGAACTGCAAGGTAGGTCTGTGCACACTACCTTCAAGGTAGGGGTAAGGTCTGCGTACACACTATCCTCCCCAGACCCCACTTGTGGGACTATACTAGGTTTCTTTTGTTATTGTTGTTGTTACAGTTCAACTACAGCAAATAGATTCTCTTCTGAACTTGAAATGAAGAGGCAACAAAGGAACCTTTTTTAATGACGGCGACTTGGCCAATTTGCGTGCAACTCAACTATTTCACTGGATACATGATACCTCCCACCAGTACACATACCAGGTAACTTGCCCCAAGGCTTAGGCAGATGAAAAGAAATCACTTAATGTTTTCTATATAGACAAAGTTATATATGAGAAAGGAGTATTTTGAACACAAAAAAATATAGGGCGATGGACATACATGAGAAGGAAATGCTACATCCTTCAATGGAATTCGAACAATCACTAATAACACACGCAATTTAATGGAATCCTCACAAAAAAGATACGTATAATTTAGTTTTACAACCAAAACAAGAGTTTAAAATACTAAGAAAAATACAGTGCAACGTCTAGTGGCAAAGTAGTTGGAATTGAAAAGCTAGCTTGAAGTAATTAATGAGAGCTTTTGGAATTGCAGTAATTGTCCGCTGCGCCAAATTATTTTTCTAAAACAAAAAACACCAAATGTATGAAGGAAAAGGGAGGGGAAGGGATAGCGAGAAAGAAGTAGTAGTACACTTGCACCTCGATTCCGCCGGCGGCGAGATGGCTTAGGTAGGTGTATGCAGCGCGCTAAATAAAAACGAAAGGAGTGCAAGTCCAGCTTTTCAAAGCAAGGAGAATGTAAGGAGCACACTGCTCAAAAAGAAAATTAGTCGGCAATAAATAAGAATAAGAAAACATATCATTTTTATTAGACTAAAAATGGAAGTGCATCCTATAAAATAGGAGAGAGGCTTTATTGGCAATACATTGCAACGCCTGGTGCTTAAAGTTTTTGTGGCTCTTTACAAATTTGTTTTAGTTTTATGATACTATTTTTTTTATTTTAAAAGAATTACAAGAAAATACACAACTTCACACCATAACAAAAATTGACCCATCTTTTTTAAGTTTTGTCTGACCTGGCCCATATTGTACATATTTTGGAAGCACTAACAATTTCAAAACTTGTGTTCTTACAACATTGTTCTAAAAGCTATGGAGTTAAATCTGTGTTATCATAGCTATTGCTTTCACTCTCTCTTCTTGTAGCATCTTCTACATATGCTTCAAAAGGCCATGTATTTTCTGCTTATCCCCTGTGTGACCTGGTTGCAATGTAAGAAAATTGAAGAGTACAAGTCCACCATTGAAGGCCATTCAAAGCTTTGCTTTCGAAAATAGGATTTATTTTGACTTTGTTAGTTGTTTGAATTGGGTGTTGTTTTAATTGATTGAAAATATCAAAACGAGTTCAAAAGTTAATTTGAAGTGATTTGGAGTAGATTTGAGTTAAATTTCAGAAAAGACGCTAGGAAGAAGACGAAGTCAGTCTTTTGTATAATTATGTATAATCTTGTATAATAGTGTATATGAGTGTATAAAAATATCTTGTACACTATATTATACACTTTTATACATCTTTATACAAGTGTCTGTAGATGAACTTCTTCCGCGATTTTCAGTTGCAATTCTTGTTCAAAACCAGTCCATGATAGCATCCTAGGAAGCTCAAATCTATTCAAAGACAAGGATGAGGCTTTGGAATCTCCAAGAAGACCTTTAACAAGGTCTCATGCTAAAAAGTTGCAAATAAGGTCATTGGGCTTCAAGAGCGAACAAAGAAGTTATTAGTTCGAAGGAAGAACTCAAGGATAAAGGATATGAGTTATCTAGGTGTTAGAAGTACTTTATAGTCCAAATTCATGTCCAAGAAGAAGTGGATTAGACCCCAAGAAACATCCTCTGAAGAAGGTCCAAATCAGGCCATTGTTGGACGAATTTGGCACCTAAAGTGTGTCCAAACTTGCAGCTCATGAAGTCCTACATAAAGCCACGTTTTTATAGCATAAAAAGGACTTAGTTTAGGTCCAAGAAGGGTGCAATAGTCATACTAGATGTTGAGTGCAAGTTGGTGCCAAGTTGCTTGCAAATTTTCTTCAAGATTCTATCCAAGATTGGTTTGGGACTTATTTCCATATATTATGGGACTATAATTATTGTTTTCCTAGTTAGTTAAGGTTATGTTTTCCTTTTCCTAAGATTTTCGGAATTATTTTTCAAGAATGACTTGGTTTTTGCTTCCTATTATTTTTCTTTTCCTAAGGTAGTTGGACTTGTTTTCCAAAGTAGTTTAGGACTTTATTTACTCTTTTTTTAGGTAGAATTTCGTGACCCCTCTCTATATAAAGGGGTGTATTCTTTGTTTTTAGACTTAGATCATTCAGACTATTATCAGTAAAAATTATAAGATTTTTCTTGCACTCTTGTGTGTGGCTACTCTTTGATTTATTCTTCAACCTTCAAGACTCAACTTAAAGTGGTAAGATTAAACTCTTTCGAAATCTTAGAATACTTCTAGGTATTCAAGAATGGTGATAAGTTTAGGCTTATTGTTGTTCTTGTTATTCTAAAGGGTTGGGTTTTACAATCTATCTCTTGTTTTTAATTGTCTACCAAAGACGATTAGTTCTTTGTTACCCAATTGTTGTTGTTAGGATTTAACTTCAAGAATAGACTTTTTGAATTCAAAAAATTCTTTGTTGAATTCAATCCAACTTTAATTTTCCATCCTTTTTTGTTTCTTTATTTTCTTTTAGCTTCCGCGCGTTTCTTGATATTCTTGTTTTTTTTCTTTAGTAATTCTTGAATCCCCTATCGTGTTGTTATCAAGCAGTATCAGAGCATAGGCTAATCAAGATTTCAATCTTGATAATCTTGGGAGGTTCTTGAGCAACAAAAAAAACCAAAAAATAGTTTTAAAAAAACAAAATTTAGCCCCCAAAAAGTGTCATTGCTCATTATTACTTTCAGAATTCAAGTATTATTTGGTTTCCAAGTCAAGAAACAAAACAAGAGGAGGGGATCCCAGTTATTGATGATTAAGGTAACTTCTTTCCTTATTCTTGTGGGTTTTGGGTTTCTTAAATTCTTTCCTTTTTTCTTTTAGCACTAACCAATTCCTATTCCTTCTAGGTTTGGTCCGCCACTTTCCTTTTCTTTTTCTAACTCCTTATTCTTATCACTGCGGGTTGTGACTTGTTAGCTTTATTAATAAATCTAAAGATTAACAACCAAGAGTTGCTTTGAGTGAAAAAGGCAAGAGAGGTGAGAACATTAAAAGGAAAAAAGCTAAATTTTAGATATACATATTTCTTCAATCTTTATTCAAGATGTTTCAAACAGGTAGTTATGAA
This sequence comes from Nicotiana attenuata, assembly GCF_001879085.1. Classification (NCBI taxonomy): domain Eukaryota; kingdom Viridiplantae; phylum Streptophyta; class Magnoliopsida; order Solanales; family Solanaceae; genus Nicotiana; species Nicotiana attenuata. The sequence goes on from NW_017672001.1 coordinate 170,043, forward strand.
GAAAGGAGGCAAGCTATGACTCAACAATTTGAAAAGTCGAACTTACAATATGCCGAATGGAAGGAAAACAATGGTAAAGTTATTTTTCAAACAAGAGCTAAAGTGATGTCTGTGATTTGTGCCCTTAGAATTGACAAAGAGTTTGACTATAACTCAATTAGCACTTATATGGTTGAGAAATTGAACTTTTCTTATGTTGAACATATTGAACCATACATGTTGAGAGGAGTAAAGGTAGATAAAAGAGTGTTATTAATATTCTCTATTGGAAGGTATGAGGATGAGATCTGGTGTGATGTGATTCCCATGAATAATTATCATATCTTGTTAGGAAAGCCATGGTATGTCTACAAAAGAGCTTCATACAACATGAAAAAAAATAGATACTCTTTTGAGGTTAACGGGATAAAACTCATTCTTGGACCTTTAACTCCCTCACAAATTTGTGAAGATGAAAAGACTGTTAAAGACAATATGGAAAAATACGGGAGAGAAAAGAATGATAGGAGTAAAAAAGTATAAGTTGACATCCCAAGAGAGAAAAAAGGAGAGGTTGTGTTGAGTGAAAAGAGTGGGATGTCGAGTAAGGTAAAGAGTGATCTTGAGAAAAAAGAAAAGAGAGAATGCAATGAGATTAAAAAGATCTGTGAGGTAGAGAGAGAAAAACAAGAGGGTTTGAGTGAACAAAAAGAAAAAAAAAACTTTAGTGAGAGTAAAGAGGTTAAGGGTGAGGAAAAAGTTAGCCTTGTGATAAAAGTCAAAGAGAGTGTAAGCAAGAAAAAAGTTTCTTTACTTCTTAATGCATTAACTCTTTCTTGTTTTACTTTTGTGATTTTGTGCAGCCATCTGCGGAAAGACCTTTTGAAATGGGAGGTAAGGCACAAGAGATGTTAGCAAAGGATCCAATCGAATTCCACCATGAATTTAGCGAAATCAATTCTTGTTGGATGGTGGAAGATAAAAGCTTGGTTAATTTCTTTGTTGAACCTTTTGACTATTTTGAACCTTATTTACAGGTTTACAACATAGAGTTCCCTAAAGGCATTGCTAAGTTAGAGTCATTGCATAAAAGAATAAAAGGTGATGTTGTTCCATTAATAAAAAGGTCCAATTATGGTATGTATAATTGGTTTATTCACATTCTTGGCCTTCCTAGAACACCTAAGGTATTTTTGGAGGTAATGAACTATACTCTTATTTCTTATGTTGGTGACTCTATAATTTTTGTGGATGATGATACTTTGATGCATATCAGGTCATTAACTGTAATATCTAAGTTCAAGTGCAAGAGCAATTTGCTTCCTTTTGAAATTGAGTATGACATAGATGATTATGCATTCCAACTTGGTGGAAAGAGGTATGAAATTTATGAGAAGAACTTGCTAATGAGTTAAATGTTCTTTATTCTCTTATTTAAGTGCCTAATGAGTTTTCATATGATAAATTGCTAGAATGTAAGTTTTGTTGTTTGCTGGGAAATTATTCCTCTAGTCATGTTGATTGTGAGCCTGTAAAAGTGCTTGCTTCTAGTAAAGAGGATATGCATGATTATTGTGACATTAGTGATCAAATATTCTTTCATGAACCTATCTATGACTCTTTCTGTGAAAGTTTGAGCAATTATGTAAAATTGATTGATGTTGCGACTACTATTAGGGAAAGTTATAATCATGAGCTTGAATATATTGAAATTTTTATTTTGAAATTTCTGGGTTCTTCTGACCTTTCTGAGAATTTATGTGCTTCTTTAAATAATTTAATGTAGAAAAAACCATGTAATTTATAATTGATACTTGGCTATATCATAAAAGTGTCTTATTTGATACATGTGGCAGAGATAATTGTGTTAAATGGATGCATGGCCAATATTTTGTAATTTCTTTGGCATGCACATGTTTGGACTTCCTTCTTGACAAGATCACATGAAAATTTTATTATATAGTGCATCTGAGAGAGGTTTATATTGGACAAATCTAAGTAGGCATAAATTTTATTGGGATGATGATGTTCATATGCTTTATAAGGGAGCATTTACCCCTATTATGCTTAATTAGTTTAAGTGGACACATGGTCACTATCTTGTTTTATTCCTACCATTTTTTCAGATTAGTGGATGTAATTTACTAGTGTTTGTTTTCGTTTTCTTGCAAGGTCAAAATTCGAGGGTGAATTTTCTTCAAGAAGAGGGGAATGATAGCATCCTAAGAAGCTCAAATCTATTCAAAGACAATGATGAGGCTTTGGAATCTCCAAGAGGACCTTTAACGAGGTGTCAAGCTAAAAAGTTGAAAAATAAGGTCATTGGACTTCAAGAGCGAACAAAGAAGTTATTAGTTGGGAGGAAGAGCTCAAGGATAAAGGATATGAGTTATGTAGGTGTTAGAAGTATTTTATAGCCCAAATTCATGTCCAAGAAGAGGTGGATTAGATCCCAAAAAACATCCTCTGAAGAAGGTCCAAATCAGGCCATTGTTGGACGAATTTGGCACCTAAAATGTGTCCAAACTTGCAGCTCATGAAGTCCTACATAAAGCCACATTTTTATATCATAAAAATGACTTACTTGAAGTCCAAGAAGGGTGCAATAGTCATGCTAGATGTTGAGTGCAAGTTGGTGCCAAGTTGCTTGCAAATTTTCTTCAAGATTTTCAAGATTCTATCGAAGATTGGGTTGGGACTTATTTCCATATATTATGGGACTATAATTATTACTTTCCTAGTTAGTTAAGGTTATATTTTCCTTTTACTAAGATTTTTGGAATTATTTTCCAAGAATGACTTGGTTTTTGCTTCCTAGTATTTTTCTTTTCCTAAGGTAGTTGGACTTGTTGTCCGGAGTAATTTAGGACTTTATTTACTTGTTTTTTAGTTAGAATTTCGTGACCCCTCTCTATATAAAGGGGTATATTCTTTGTTTTTAGACTTAGATTATTCAGACTATTATCAATAAAAACTGTGAGATTTTTCTTGCACTCTTGTGTGTGGCTATTCTTGAATTTATTTTTCAACCTTCAAGACTCAACTTAAAGTGGTAAGATTAAACTCTTTCGAAATCTTAGATTACTTCGAAGTATTCAAGAAAGGTGATAAGTTTAGACTTATTGTTGTTCTTGTTATTCTAAAGGGTCGGGTTTCACAATCCATCTCTTGTTTTTAATTCTCTACCAAAGGAGATTAGTTCTTTGTTAGCTAATTGTTGTTGTTAGGATTCCACTTCAAGAATAGACTTCTTGAATTCAAGAAATTCAAGAATAGAATTTCTTGAATTCAATCTATCTTTAATTTTCCGTCCTTTTTTGTTTCTTTATTTTCTTTTAGCTTTCACATGTTTCTTGGTATTCTTGTTTTTTCTTTAGTAATTCTTGAATCCCCTATCGTGTTGTTATCAGTCCAAATCTTCATTAAATGACTTCACATTTTATATACAACCTACTTATTCTATTTCTAATAAGTCTAAATAGCATCCACTCTAAGTTTCTCACAAAATCAAATTCGAAATTTAAACCCACATATTTAATCTTGTTGAAAATCTAAGTTTCACCACCCAAATGAATTTGGTTTTTTGAACTAATATTTGAGTTACAGTTACTGATTCGAAAATTAACTTAAAAGCTTGAGCAATTTTTTTTTTAAAATTAAATAATAATTTTGAGAACCTATTGGAGTTGGATGTTGAATCTTAGACTATTATTTTTGGGCTAGTTGGTTGTAAATTAAAATATGGGCTATAAAATTAAAAGTGGGGAGCCCAGTTGTTCTTATGTGAAATTTTACCTTTTATTTTAGGGGTTTTGGCATGGTATAACAACATACCCATATAATTGGCAGAAACTAGCCTTAATTATAGTTATTAGCATCAAATAGCCAATAAATGTATATCACAAACTTTTTTTTTTCTTCTTTGTCTATATCAACATGTATATTAAAATTTTATTTTCATTCTTTGTATATAAATAATATTATTTTTTATATATCAATAATATAAAATTATATATATAGTTATTGCTGCCTTTATATCAATGTATATCACAATTAAAATATTGTATTATTTTGTGACGACCTGACCCGTCGTCTCATGAGTTATCGCTTCATTACCCCCATTTTCAGCTTCTTTATGCTTCATTATCCGTATCTTATGGGATCGAGTTGGTTCGGAGAGGTTTTGGTAGGAAATGAGACACTTAGTCTCTTTAAGGAAGGTTTGGTTTGAAAAAGTCAACCGGGTGTTGACTTATGAGTTAGAGGCTCGGATGCGATTTTCGGTGTTTCAGTTAGCTTCGGGAGATGATTTGTGACTTAGGAGCGTGATCGGAAGTAATTTTGGAGGTCCGGTGTAGAATTAGGCTTGAATTGGCGAAGTTAGTATTTTGGCGAATTCTGGTTGATAGGTGAGATTTTGATCTGAGGGTCGGAATGGAATTCCGAGAGTTGCTGTAGCTTCGAGAAGTGATTTGGGATGTGTGTGCAAAATTTCAGGTCAATCGGAGGTGTTTTGGTTGGGTTTTTTGTCACGACCCAAAATCCACTAAGGGTCGTGATGGCGCCGGACACTGCTGTCAGGCAAGCCAACCAAATTACTTAATCAAATTCTCGTTTTAATACTTTTGAAATGTAGGATTTTCCTTCAAATTTAGCAATTTTAAAAGATAATTGTCTCAAATCAAATTTAAATGATAAGCAGTTAATACAAAATTCTTCAAACCATCCCAGAACCCGGTGTCATAAGTGCATGAGCATCTACAGATAAGGAAATAAAATACAATATCCGTCCGAAATACAGTGGACAAGAGATAAATACAATACACTGGTAGGGACTATACTAGCTGCGGGTCGCCTCGAATAATGCAACTCACCTAGTCCCAGAATCATCCGCGCTGCTACGCCCAGTAGGCCACAAGGGTTACATATACCTGTGCAACAAAAATGCACAGAAGTGTAGTATGAGTACGAAAACAACGTGTACTCAATGAGTATCCCGCCTAACCTCGAAGAAGTAGAGACGAGATGGTCGACTTCGACACTTACTAATGGTCCAATAGTGAGATCAGTAATACACTAATTTATGGATTTCTATAAACATGATTTTTTTTATCCAAATAGGAGGAAACAAGTAAACAATTAATTCTTTTATGGAAAATTTCCAAAATTCCGTTTCGTAATTATCCAAATAATTTCAAGCCATGAAGAGGCAATAATAACTTAATTAAGTTCAAGGCAGCAATACAAGCATGCGCATATCATGCCGAGGCGACGGCCCGATCCAACAGAAATGTAAACTGTGCACTTGCCGAGGGTCGACGGCGCGCCTATAGATGCATCTATTACCCCGCTCGCGAACTAACCTGCGACGCGGTCAACATAAAATAAACACACACCCTGCTCGCGAATCATGCATGCGACGCAGGCACACATAGAGATACATGCTCAAACAATCAATCAAGATTTATCGGGGGACATGGTCCAAATAAAACAAATTCCCTTTTAACAATTCGAGAAAATGACGTTTAATCCCTTTTTAAATTCATTTACTATCCCAAGGTGATCTAAGCAATTCAAGCCGTCAATAAGTTTACAATTAATCCAAGTATAGCATGCTTTTAGGTCCTAGACTACCCGGACAATAGCATAATAGTAGCTACGCACGGACTCTCGTCACCTCGTGCGTACGTAGCCCCCGCAAATAGGAGATAATATCCAATTAATTCACCTATGGGGACATTTCCCACTTACAAGGTTAGAAAGGAGACTCACCTTGCCCCGAAGATCCATAACCGGCATTCCACGCCCTTCCGAAGACTCTACTTGACGCACCACGCTCCAAAACTAGCCAAAGGTTACGCAAATCTCTGATCGAAAAGTTGACCAAAACGCCCTCGGGCCCTCGTGCCCGGAATCCGAAATTTTTCGAAGCTAAAGATTACCCATAACCTTAGGAACTCTAATATATAATTTTCACTAAATTCCATACTCAATATCGTGGTCAAATTTGAAGAAATGCCAATTTCTAGGTTTTCCACCAAAACCTAAATTTTTCCATAATTTCCTTGCCTAATTCCATGTATAAACTTTGTATTTAACTCAAAGCTAGCATAAATTACTTACCTCATGATGAGTGACGAAAATGGCACCTCAAAGCTGCTCCCCATCGACTCCAATGGAAGAAAATGGGGTTGAAATGAACCCAACCCCGAATTTTAAAAGACCTCACTGCCTCAGCTGTTTCCGCACCTGCGGTCCCTTGACCGCTTCTGCGGTTCCGCAGGTGCGGTTAAAATGCCGCATTTGCGGTCCTCCCTAGGCCGCCCTCTTTCTCTTCTGCGATACGCCTTCCACAGATGCGGTCCCGCTTCTGCGGAACTCTGACCGCATCTGCGGTCCACTCCAAGCCGCTCACTTCCGCTTCTGCGACCACCTTTCCGCAGCTGCGGTCCCGCTTCTGCGAAACCTTGACCGCATCTGCGATCCTCAATCCTTTGACCAAAAATTGCTTCTGCGGCTCCCTTTCCGCTTCTGCGGGGCCGCTTCTGCGGTTAACCCACCGCAGAAGCGAAAATACCAGCAACCAGATCCTTCAGCTGTCCAAAAATCCCAATTTCGATCCGTTAACCACCCGGAATCCACCCGAGGCCCCCGGGACCCCAACCAAACATACCAACCAATCCTAAAACACATTACGGACTTGCTCGAGGCCTCAAATCGCATCAAACAACGCTAAAATCATGAATCGACCTCCAATCCAAACTTAATGAACTTCAAAATTTCAAACTTCTATTTCCGATGTTTAAACCTGTCAAATCACGTCGGATTGACCTCAAATTTTGCGCACAAGTCATATCCGACATTACGGACCTACTGCAACTTCCAAAATCGGATTCCGACCCCCGATATCAAAAAGTCCACCTCCGGTCAAACTTCTCAAAAACCTTCAAATTTCTATCTTTAGCCAAATGGCTCCAAAATGACCTACGAACCTCCGAATTCACTTCCGATTGCGCTCCCAACTCCAGAATCACCATACGGAGCTATTCTCAGACTCAGAATCCCAAACGGACATCGATAACACTGAAATGCACTTCAAGCCAAACTTAAGAAATTTCTTCAAAAAGGCTAACTTCCACAATAGGCGCCAAAATGCTCCCGGGTTATCCAAAACTCGCACCGGGCATACGCCCAAGTCCGAAATCATCATACGGACCTGCTGGAACCTTCAGATCCCGATTCCGAGGTCGTTTACTCAAGAATCCCATCCTAGTTCATTCTTTCAACTTTAAGCTTCCGAAATGAGAATTCTCTTTCCAAATCAACTCTGGACTTCCCGAAATTCAATTCCGACCACGCGCACAAGCCACAATACCTGAAATGAAGCTGCTCACGGCCTCAGGTTGCTGAACGGAGCGCTAGAACTCAAAACGACCGGTCGGGTCGTTACATTCTCTCCCACTTGAACATACGTTTGTCCTCGAACGTGCTGAGAACTACACTGAAGTAGTCCAAAATCACTGGTTAACTCCTCATGCACCTTCCCGTGCTACCACAACTCAGTTGAGCACATCGGCTCGATCAATTCTGAAGATATTCCCTTTTATTCGAGCAGATAGGCCTTAGAGCCTAATTCCAACATCCGGAATTCTCTGTCAGGCCTGTTTCCAACAGACGAACACCGTATCAATCACTACACGCTGTACCCAAACATGACTGCATAACTTTGCTGAATTCACACCTTGCATCATTTTACTCACCGGACCACAATAACATTTTCTGATCAACTTAGTCGAAATTCCACGAATCTGATGCTCCCATTGCACCCCATGACATACACAGGTCTTACTTTAACTCTTACAATACCGCCACAACGGAAGAGATGTGCAGAAATTCATAATCAACTGCCAAATCAACCAATCATTTGGGTCTATACTCTTGACAATAACCATCACCTCATTCTGAACCAAATAATGGTCTTAGCTCCTTAATGTACTTCATTAGTCAGATTGCACTGATCCTAAATCCAATGATTTCGTCTCACCCAATACGAACTGCTCAGGCAATAAGCCACCCCGGGCATAATCAAAAGCCACATATGATGCCGCAATGTGCCAATAGGCTACCAATTCGAGCGCGGTACAATGAAAACGAACTCTGAAAAGGAAGTCCAATTACCCCGCTTGCGAATCATACATGCGATGCGGGCAACATTCTAAACAGACACCCCGCTCGCGAATCATACATGCGACGCAGGCTCACAACTAATACGAGCTTTCCTCAGAAAAATAGGAAACGAAACACATAAAAACAGATATAGGGAACTGTGCTCATCATCACACTGTTGCGGTGTGCAACCCGAATCTACACATAGAACTCACATAAGGAGATATACATCGAGCTAAATTGTCATTACAGCAAGATACTGACTATCGGTCACAAGCACGCTAGGTGCATAATACCATCCCTGGGGAGACATATAGTGCCATAAGCTACAACTCAAGCACAACTAAGGTGCGATATACAATCTGAATCTCAGGAGCCATTTTTCTCATATAACACCATTTCTACGCGGATCCTCAACACATAAGCAATTTCTCAAGCCGTCTCACAACTCACACGGCGCAACGTATCACTACACGAAATATCTGACAGCGAAATAACACCCTGACTCCTCCTCCACAAGGAGCACATTACTGAAATGAACACGTTTGGCCTGATATAGAGCCCATATTCACATTTGAATCCATCCACCGACCTCAAGCCGATTCTGATCGTACCAAACTAGTCCAATGACCCTTCAAAGGTCCATACTAACTTCCTTTTTCTCATAACACACAAGAACAACTATCACAACAGGAGAAATCCTCCGTAGTCCACAACTCCATAAACTGAGTGCCCTCCAGGCATATATTCTCAAATCAACGATATCATCACAACCTCCATACTTGTTTTAAGTCTTTAATAAATCCAGTGACTGCCTGCCGCACTTATACAATCTTCTTGTGGGACACACTCCCATAACCTACCATAACAAATAACTGGGTCGTACCTCCAAACCACCGGCCGCCCTTAACGCTGAAAAGCGATCAAGAATCATTAACCAGGATGCAAAGCCCTTTTTACAAACAACTTATCTCAGGTGACACTGATGACAAAGCCAACTTACTTTAAACATCAAAACTCCTCTCCTGCTCATCCGAGCTTGTGACATCCTTGTCAACACCGAACTGTTACCTTGATCTTCACTTCAAATTCCATACCACTTGCTGCATTTAACATGCCAATATACGATAGAACTCGTTCCTCATCATAGCTTCGGGACCACTGTTAGATTGACATTTCACCACATAAAAGCTTTCCACTTAACTCACTTCAGGAGAACCATAGCAGCACACAGGCGAATTTTCATAACCGTAGAATATGAAAATCTCTAAGTAGTGGTCTGAGCCACCATAGCCCTTCCGGAATCTGCTTCCACACAACAAGCCATAACAGTAGAATGCTTCTGAATAACATCAATTACGGCGGCTGACAAGCCTGATACGTACGGTCACAACTCACTTGCATAACTCGATCACGCTGAGGAAACTGATCACTAACACCAATGTGTCAAATTCGATTATGGCCAATCAATCTACCTTCTTCCAATTTATCCTTGATTGCCTTAGAGATAATACCAACTCCATCCACACATAACATACTCCATCTGCACTCATCTCGAGTGACCTTGAATCACGAAACCATGTTGTCTCAAATCCCCTGAACCATTTCATACCTTCCTTGTGCGCACATTTGCACCCCCAACTGATATGCCCATTCTGCAAATCCTTCTACGAATCCGAAGTCCTTTCTCATCTTTCTTTCAAGAGCTACACTGCAAGTCAAAACATCATAGAACATTTTGGGCCTCCACTCGTAAGCTGCTGCAAAAGCTTGATTCTTAACTGTACTTATAGGCTCGAAATCATTAGGCACCATACTTTACCTCTTTTGAATCCATTAGGACCGTTACTGAGAGCCACCCGCTCTGACTTGGTCCCGAATATAATCAACTTCATAAATCTTACAACGCATGAATACCCTCTCGATGAGGCACCCGGCGGAATCACTTCCTTTGAAACCTGCATTTATACAAGGCATAAATCCTGAGTCTTTCCCCCAAGTCTGAACATGGGCCAATAAGGCCAACGATAGCCCACCTTTAATAATTCCTTTGCTCAAATTACCACTTATGGTCTTTTCCCGTAGCTGGAACAGCTCATCAATACGCTATTAACCAGAGACCTCGCAATTAGTTAACTATGCACCCCATCATAGGCGGTGGGACTCTCCCACTTGGCTCAAAGCCACTATTACACAACTCTGGAACTCACCGGAATTCTTTATCCCTTATTGACATAACCTTGCGCAATCAACCGCCTAAATTTTCGGCTTCTTTCTGTAAAACCCCCTTTTTATACTCTGAATCAACCACATTCGCACAACCGATCTCTTCGCTGAATAACCAATAGAATTCTTCGCAAAAGCTTCGCAAACCATGCGACCGCTAACCTGCTCACAGGGAATAACCCGCCTGTGGAAATCACTCGCTGATATCTTCCAACGCTGCTGCACAAAGTGCAATCACTATGACATCAATAACCCTCCCTGAGTCCGAGCTCAATCTCTAGCTGCACAAGTCCATTCATCCCTCGCGGACATCACTTAAATGTGCGACAACAACCTTCCAATTCGATGTTATGTTGTATCCTTCTTCATTCAAGCAGCTCCTTCCCGTTATATCAAATCTCCTGCCGCATAATAGTCCATACTTCAAATTAAATCTGTAGACCCCAATCACATATCTCCGAAATTCTCAAATCATTCCCAACTCTCCTTAAGGTGCGTAGTCATCCTACCATAATGCCCATATGCAACTCCGCCACTCTCCCACTTTGGCGGAACTCATCTCTTTAATCGACTACTCGCCCTTTGCTCCTTATACTTGGCCTTCTAGAAATTTTAGCCACCGCCTGACACTTCCCAAACGTCTTTCCTCATTCTTTGCTGCTCAATATTGCCTTAGGTGAAATCTAACTTTGTAGCACTTGAACCCACAAATCGCTACTAACTTTAAACCTTTCTGAAGATCATCTTTCTCGAGTCGTCATCCTTAGAAACACCGGTTCCATCTTGAACCGTCGCACCCCGCGATCTCTAACCGTCGCTTCTTTGATACTGACCCGCAATATCCTGCTCGAAGGGCAATTGTAGAAGATCATAACGCCGGCAAATTTAGTACATTCAATAAGGACAGCGACACCTCATTATAGAAGAAAACTCCACCACGCTCGCAAATGCCAAGTCTTGTTACCCTATCAACCCAAACCTGAACATCCTCAGCCCCTTTGCTTCCCCTTTCCGGGAATAAAATATCGAATCTCTAGATCATGCACTGAGTAAACCTCCCTTCAAGTCGTTCACCGCCTCGACACGTAGGCAAACATCCTACCATCATATCACTACTGCAGAACAGTCATTCATAGGCATCATGGCAACCTGTGCCTAGCCTCACGGCTCTCAGAAGTACCGCTACTGAGCTGAATCAATAGAATAACCTTCCACAAGGCGACAATAATAGCTTACACAACCTCGCAGGGAGAAACACCCCGCACCACGTTCGTAGTACAATTATAATCCTTCAATTCTCGATTTATAACAAGCGATTCGCGTCGCGTAAGATTGAGTAGGAATGAATTAAAGGCATACGCCTCTAAGGATCAAATCGCACGATAAGGAATCAAGAAGGGAAGTACTCCTAACAGTCCTGCAGCCTCCCGAGGATAAGTACAGACGTCTCCGTACCGATCCGCGAGACTCTACTAGACTTGTTCATGACTCGTGAGACCCTAGGAACCTAGTGCTCTGATACCATGTTGTCACGACCCAAAATCCACTAAGGGTCGTGATGGCGCTGGACACCATTGTTAGGCAAGCTAACAACCAATAACTAGAAACTTCTTATTTTAAACTTAAGGGAATCGTTCCTTTTATACATTTAGACAACAAGTAATGGAATTCATTGAAATAAGAATAATGTCTTTAACCAAGTAGATATTTAACAATCCTACAACCATCCCAGAACCCGGTGTCACAAGTGCATGAGCATCTACTGATAAGGAAATAAAATACAACATCCCTCCGGAATACATTGGACAGGAAATAAATACAATGTACTGAAAAGGGCTATACTAGCTGCGGGCCGCCTCGAATAATGCAACTCACCTAGACCCAAAATCATCCGTGCTGCTACGCCCAGTAGGCCACAAGAGTTACATATACCTGTGCAACAAAAATGCACAGAAGTGTAGTATGAGTACGAAAACAACGTGTACTCAATGAGTATCCCGCCTAACCTCGAAGAAGTAGAGACGAGATGGTCGACTTCGACACTTACTAATGGTCCAATAGTGAGGTCAGTAATACATTAAATTATGGATTTCTACAAACATGATTTTAGTCCAAATAGAAAGAAACAAGTAAACAATTAATCCTTTTATAGAAAATTTCCAAAATTCCGTTTCATAATTATCCAAATAATTTCAAGCCATGAAGAGGCAATAATAACTTAATTAAGTTCAAGGCAGCAATACAAGCATGCGCATATCATGCCGAGGCGATGGTCCGATCCAACAGAAATGTAAACTGTGCACTTGCCGAGGGTCGACGACGCGCCTATAGATGCATCTATTACCCCGCTCGCGAACTAACCTGCGACGCGGTCAACATAAAATAAACACACACCCTGCTCGCGAATCATGCATGCGACGCAGGCACACATAGAGATACATGCTCAAACAATCAATCAAGATTTATCGGGGGACATGGTCCAAATAAAACAAATTCCCTTTTAACAATTCAAGAAAATGACGTTTAATCCCCTTTTAAATTCATTTACTATCCCAAGGTGATCTAAGCGATTCAAGCCGTCAATAAGTTTACAATTAATCCAAGTATAGCATGCTTTTATGTCCTAGACTACCCGGACAATAGCATAATAGTAGCTACGCACGGACTCTCGTCACCTCGTGCGTACGTAGCCCCCCCAAATAGGAGAAAATATCCAATTAATTCACCTATGGGGACATTTCCCTCTTACAAGGTTAGAAAGGAGACTCACCTCGCCCCGAAGATCCATAACCGGCATTCCACGCCCTTCCGAAGACTCTACTTGACGCACCACGCTCCAAAACTAGCCAACGGTTACGCAAATCCATTAATATATGCTCAAATATTCATTACAATCTAATTTATAGCAATTCCTAACTCCGATCGAAAAGTTGACCAAAACGCCCTCGGGCCCACGTGCCCGGAATCCAAAATTTTTTGAAGATAAAGATTACCCATGACCTTAGGATCTCAAATATATAATTTTCACTAAATTCCATACTCAATATCGTGGTCAGATTCGAAGAAAAGCCAATTTCTAGGTTTTCCACCAAAACCTAAATTTTTCCATAATTTCCTTGCCTAAATCCATGTATAGACTTTGTATTTAACTCAAAGCTAGCATAAATTATTTACTTCATGATGAGTGACGAAAATGGCACCTCAAAGCTGCTCCCCATCGACTCCAATGGAAGAAAATGGGGTTGAAATGAACCCAACCCCGAATTAAAAGACCTCACTGCTCCAGCTGTTTCCGCACCTTCGGTTCCTTAGCCGCTTCTGCGGTGCCGCAGGTGCGGTTAAAATGCCGCATCTGCGGTCTTTCCTGAGCCACCCCTTTCTTGCTTCTGCGACTTGCCACCCACAGATGCGGTCCCGGTTCTGCGGAACTTTGACCGCATCTGCGGTCCTCTCCAAGGTACTCCCATCCGCTTCTNAGTAGAGACGAGATGGTCGACTTCGACACATACTAAGGGTCCAATAATGTGATATCAATAAAACATTAAATCGCGGATTTCTATAAACATGATTTTTAATCCAATAGAAGGAAACAAGTAAACAATTAATTCTTTTATAGGCAATTTTCAAAATTCCTTTTCGTAATTATCCAAATGTTTTCAAGCCATGAAGAGGCAATAATAACTTAATCAAGTTCAAGGCAGCAACACAAGCATGCGCATATAATGCCGAGGCGACGGCCCGATCCAACAAAATTAAACTGTGCACTTGCCGAGGGTCGACGGCGCGCCTATAGATGCATCTATTTAATCTGCTGAGGCGTTCGGCCCGTTCCAAAATAAAGACGTAGAGACATTCAACCAAGAAGCCAACATGGGGCAATTATTCAAAGAAAAGCTAATTCTCTTTCAACAATTTACGAAAATGAGGTTTAGATCTTGTTAGAAATTCATTTACTATTTTGATGTGGTTTAAGCGATTCAAATATCCATAAGATTACAAATATTCAAAGTATAGCATGATTTTGGGTGCTAGACTACCCGGACAATAGCATAATAGTAGCTACGCACGGACTCTCGTCACCTCGTGCGTACGTAGCCCCCGCAATTAGGAGCACATAATCAATTATTTCACCTATGGGGACAATTCCCTCTTACAAGGTTAGAAAGGAGACTCACCTCGCTCCGAAGATCCATAACCGGCATTCCACGCCCTTCCGAAGACTCTAATTGATGCACCACGCTCCAAAACTCATGATGAGTGACGAAAATGGCACCTCAAAGCTGCTCCCCATCGACTCCAATGGAAGAAAATGGGGTTGAAATGAACCCAACCCCGAATTTTAAAAGACCTCACCGCCTCAGCTGTTTCCGCACCTGCGGTCCCTTGACCGCTTCTGTGGTTCCACAGGTGCGGTTAAAATGCCGCATTTGCGGTCCTCCCTAGGCCGCCCTCTTTCGCTTCTGCGATATGCCTTCCGCAGATGCGGTCCCGCTTCTGTGGAACTCTGACCGCATCTGCGGTCCACTCCAAGCCGCTCACTTCCGCTTCTACGACCACCTTTTCGCAGATGCGGTCCCGCTTCTGCGGAACCTTGACCACATCTGCGATTCTCAATCCTTTGACCAAAAATCGCTTCTGCGGCTCCCTTTCCGCTTCTGCGGGGCCGCTTCTGCGGTTAACCTACCGCAGAAGCGAAAATACCAGCAACCAAATCCTTCAGCTGTCCAAAAATCCCAATTTCGATCCGTTAACCACCCGGAATCCACCCGAGGCCCCCGGGACCCCAACCAAACATACCAACCAATCCTAAAACACATTACGGACTTGCTCGAGGCCTCAAATCGCATCAAACAACGCTAAAATCATGAATCAACCTCCAATCCAAACTTAATGAACTTCAAAATTTGAAACTTCTATTTCCGATGTTTAAACCTATCAAATCACTTCGGATTGACCTCAAATTTTGCGCACAAGTCATATCCGACATTATGGACCTACTGCAACTTCCGGAATCGGATTCCGACCCCCGATATCAAAAAGTCCACCTCCGGTCAAACTTCTCAAAAACCTTCAAATTTCTATCTTTAGCCAAATGGCTCCAAAATGACCTACGGACCTCCGAATTCACTTCCGATTGCGCTTTCAACTCCAGAATCACCATACGGAGCTATTCGCAGACTTGGAATCCCAAATGGACATCGATAACACTGAATTGCACTTCAAGCCAAACTTAAGAAATTTCTTCAAAAATGCTAACTTCCATAATAGGCGCCAAAACGCTCCCGGGTTATCCAAAACTCGCACCGGGCATACGCCCAAGTCCGAAATCATCATACGGACCTGCTGGAACCTTCAGATCCCGATTCCGAGGTTGTTTACTCAAGAATCCCATCCTAGTTCATTCTTTCAACTTTAAGCTTCCGAAATGAGAATTCTCTTTCCAAATCAACTCTGGACTTCCCGAAATTCAATTCCGACCACGCGCACAAGCCACAATACCTGAAATGAAGCTGCTCACGGCCTCAGGCTGCTGAACGGAGCGCTAGAACTCAAAACGACCCGTCGGGTCATTACATTTTTGATCAAATGCGAGTTTCGGAGGTTTTAGAAGAACTTAGGCTTGAATCCGATGTAATTGATGATTTTGGTGTTGTTTGAGGTGTTTCGATGATTGGAGCAAGTTTGAATGATGTTTTAGGACACGTTGGTGCTTTTGGTTGAGGTCCCGGGGGCCTCGGGGTGATTTCGGATGGTCAAACGGACCAATTCTAGCATTTTGAAGTTGCAGATTTTCCAGCTGAAGTGTTGCAGAGATTTGGTCATCGCGATCGCGAGGGAGGTGTCGCGATCACGTAGAGGAAAATTGGAAGGCTGGAACTTTGTTCATCGCGTTCGCACTCAGTGGCTCGCGATCGCATAGGTCTGAGAGCTAGTGCTTCGCGTTCGCGGAAGACTGCCCGCGTTCGCATAGAAGGATTTGAGGTCCTGTAGCATTTGTTCTTCGCGTTCGCGGCACAAGGCTCGCGTTCGCGTAGTTGTATCAGCTAGAGCATTGCGATCGCGGATGAGACTCCGCGTTCGCGAAGGATAAAATGGGTCAGTGGAATTTTTGTGCATCGCGAACGCGAGAAGGCCCTCGCGTTCGCACAGAGGAAATGGTCACCTGGGCAGAATAGCTTTAAGTCATTTTGTTCCGCGAGTCTAAGTTAATTTTCACCATTGTTGAGCATCCTCGAGAGCTTTTGGACGGAAATTGAAGAGGGTTTCTACTGGGATTGATTGGAGGTGAGTCCTATGATCTAACAACATGATTTAATTGTAGAATCAACCTAGAAATTCATGAAAACTTAGCAAAAAGGGGAAGAACTAGGGCTTGAGTTTTGATATTTCAAATTGGGTATTGATGGGCCATTTGAGCTCGGATTTGGGAGTTCTTGGTATGTATGGACTCGTGGCGAGATAAGGAACCCGTTGATGTAAAAATTTATGAGTTTCGAGAAGTGGGCCCGAGGCTCGAGTTTTGCAAATTTCGTGATTTTTGATATTTTTCGTTTCTTTTCGATTGGGTTATGTTCCCTTAGCCTATTGTGACGTATTCGTTGTGATTTTGGTCAGATTCGACGCGCGAGGAGGGCGATTTGAGAGGCAAGGGCATAGCGAGCTAGAGAATTGGCCGGCTTGAGGTGAGTAATGATAGTAAATGATGTCCTGAGGGTTTGAAACCCTGGATTTGCACAACGTAGTGATATATTGAGGTGAAACACGCGCTTGATGACGAGCGCGGGGTTGTTTACTACTAGGGATTGTGACTTGGTCCGTCCCGNACACACTCCCATAACCTACCATAACAAATAACTGGGTCGTACCTCCAAACCACCGGCCGCCCTTAACGCTGAAAAGCGATCAAGAATCATTAACCAGGATGCAAAGCCCTTTTTACAAACAACTTATCTCAGGTGACACTGATGACAAAGCCAACTTACTTTAAACATCAAAACTCCTCTCCTGCTCATCCGAGCTTGTGACATCCTTGTCAACACCGAACTGTTACCTTGATCTTCACTTCAAATTCCATACCACTTGCTGCATTTAACATGCCAATATACGATAGAACTCGTTCCTCATCATAGCTTCGGGACCACTGTTAGATTGACATTTCACCACATAAAAGCTTTCCACTTAACTCACTTCAGGAGAACCATAGCAGCACACAGGCGAATTTTCATAACCGTAGAATATGAAAATCTCTAAGTAGTGGTCTGAGCCACCATAGCCCTTCCGGAATCTGCTTCCACAAAACAAGCCATAATAGTAGAATGCTTCTGAATAACATCAATTACGGCGGCTGACAAGCCTGATACGTACGGTCACAACTCACTTGCATAACTCGATCACGCTGAGGAAACTGATCACTAACACCAATATGCCAAATTCAATTATGGCCAATCAATCTACCTTCTTCCAATTTATCCTTGATTGCCTTAGAGATAATACTAACTCCATCCACACATAACATACTCCATCTGCACTCATCTCGAGTGACATTGAATCACGAAACCATGCTGTCTCAAATCCCCTGAACCATTTCATACCTTCCTTGTGCGCACATTCGCACCCCCAACTGATATGCCCATTCTGCAAATCATTCTATGAATCCGAAGTCCTTTCTCATCTTTCTCTCAAGAGCTACACTGCAAGTCAAAACGTCATAGAACATTCTGGGCCTCCACTCGTAAGCTGCTGCAAAAGTTTGATTCTTAACTGTACTTATAGGCTCGAAAACATTAGGCACCGTATTTTACCTCTTTTGAATCCATTAGGGCCGTTACTGAGAGCCACCCGCTCTGACTTGGTCTCGAATATAATCAACTTCATAAATCTTATAACGCATGAATACCCTCTCGACGAAGCACCTGGCAGAATCACTTCCCTTGAACCCACACTTATACGAGGCATAAGCCCTGAATCCTTTCTCAAATCTGAACATGAGCCAACAAGGCCAACCATGGCACACCTTTTAACAATCCCTTTGCTCAATTCACCACTTATGTTCTTTTCCCGTAGCTAAAATAACCCATCAACATACTAATAACCAGAAACCTCGGAAGTAGTTAACCATGCAACCCAATCATAGGCGGTGGGACTCTCCCACTTAGCTTGAAGCCACTATTACACAACTCTGGAACTCACCCGAATTCTTTCTCTTATTAACATAACCTTGCGCAATCAACCGCCAAAACTCTCGAAATCTTTTTGTAAAACCCCCTTCTTTTATTCTGACTCATCAAACACATTTGCACAGCCGATCTCCTTGCTATATAATCGATAGAATTCTTCGCAAAAGCTTCGCCAACCATGCGACCGCTAACCTGCTCACAGGGAATAACCTGCCTGTGGAAATTACTCCCCGATATCTTCCAACGCTGCTGCACAAGGTGCAATCACTATGACATCAATAACCCTCCCTGAGTCCGAGCTCAATCTCTAGCTGCACAAGTCCATTCATCCCTCGCAGATATCACTTAAATGTGCGGCAACAACCTTCCAATTCGATGTTATGTTGTCCTTCTTCATTCAAGCAGCTCCTTCCCGTTATATCAAATCTCCTGCCGCATAATAGGCCATTCTTCAAATTAAATCCGTAGACCCCAATCACAAATCTCTGAAATTCTCAAATCATTCCAAAATCTCCTTAAGGTGCGTAGTCATCCTACCACAATGCCCATATGCAACTCCGCCACTCTCCCACTTTGGCGGAACTCATCCCTTTAATCGACTACTCGCCCTTTGCTCCTTATACTTGGCCTTCTAGAAATTTTAGCCACCGCCTGACACTTCCCAAACGTCTTTCCTCATTCTTTGCTGCTCAATTGTTGCCTTAGATGAAATCTAACTTTGTAGCACTTGAACCCACAAATCGCTACTAACTTTAAACCTTTCTGAAGATCATCTTTCTCGAGCCGTCATCCTTAGAAACACCAGTTCCATCTTGAACCGCCGCACCCCACGATCTCTAACCGTCGCTTCTTTGATACTAACCTGCAATATCCTGCTCCAAGGGCAATTGTAGAAGATCATAACGCCTTCGAATTTAGTACATTCAATAAGGACAGCGACACCTCATTATAGAAGAAAACTCCACCACGCTCGCAAATGCCGAGTCTTGTTACCCTATCAACCCAAACCTGAACATCCTCAGCCCGTTTGCCTTCCCCTTTCCGGGAATAAAATATCGAATCTCTAGATCATGCACTGAGTAAACCTCCCTTCAAGTCGTTCACTGCCTCGACACGTGGGCAAACATCCTACCATCATATCACTTACTGCGGAACAGTCATTCATAGGCATCATGGCAACTTGTGCCTAACCCCAAAGCCCTCAAAAGTACCGTTACTGAGTTGAAATATTAAAATATCCTTCCATAAGGCGACGATAATAATCCAATCAACTACGCCGGGAGAAACATCCTGCACCACATCCGTAGTACCGTTACAATTCCTCAATTCTCGATTTATAACAAGCGCTTTGCGTCGCGTAAGATTGAGTAGGAATGAATTAAAGGCATACGCCTCCAAGAATCAAATCGCACGATAAGGAATCAAAAAGGGAAGTACTCCTAACAGTCCTGCAGCCTCCCGAGGATAAGTACAGACGTCATCGTACCGATCCGCGAGACTCTACTAGACTTGCTCATGACTCGTGAGACCCTAGGAACCTAGTGCTCTGATACCATGTTGTCACGACCCAAAATCCACTAAGGGTCGTGATGGCGCCGGACACTGCTGTCAGGCAAGCCAACCAAGTTACTTAATCAAATTCTCGTTTTAATACTTTTGAAATCTAGGATTTTCCTTCAAATTTAGCAATTTTAAAAGATAATTGTCTCAAATCAAATTTAAATGATAAGCAGTTAATACGAAATTCTTCAAACCATCCCAGAACCCGGTGTCACAAGTGCATGAGCATCTACAGATAAGGAAATAAAATACAATATCCGTCCGAAATACAGTGGACAAGAGATAAATACAATACACTGGAAGGGACTATACTAGCTGCGGGTCGCCTCGAATAATGCAACTCACCTAGTCCTAGAATCATCCGCGCTGCTACGCCTAGTAGGCCACAAGGGTTAATATACCTGTGCAACAAAAATGCACAGAAGTGTAGTATGAGTACGAAAACAACGTGTACTCAATGAGTATCCCGCCTAACCTCGAAGAAGTAGAGACGAGATGGTCGACTTCGACACTTACTAATGGTCCAATAGTGAGGTCAGTAATACACTAATTTATGGATTTCTATAAACATGATTTTTTTATCCAAATAGGAGGAAACAAGTAAACAATTAATTCATTTATGGAAAATTTCCAAAATTCCGTTTCATAATTATCCAAATAATTTCAAGCCATGAAGAGGCAATAATAACTTAATTAAGTTCAAGGCAGCAATACAAGCATGCGCATATCATGCCGAGGCGATGGTCCGATCCAACAGAAATGTAAACTGTGCACTTGCCGAGGGTCGACGACGCGCCTATAGATGCATCTATTACCCCGCTCGCGAACTAACCTGCGACGCGGTCAACATAAAATAAACACACACCCTGCTCGCGAATCATGCATGCGACGCAGGCACACATAGAGATACATGCTCAAACAATCAATCAAGATTTATCGGGGGACATGGTCCAAATAAAACAAATTCCCTTTTAACAATTCAAGAAAATGACGTTTAATCCCCTTTTAAATTCATTTACNATGATTTATTTGACCAGCTTTAGGGAGCGAGGGTGTTCTCCAAGATTGATCTCCGTTCGGGCTATCACCAGTTGAAGATCAGGGATTCAGATATTATTAAGACTGCTTTCAGGACTAGATATGGGCACTATGAGTTTCTTGTTATGTCTTTTGGGCTGACCAATGCCCCAGCAGCGTTCATGCATTTGATGAACAGTGTATTTCGGCCTTATCTGGATTCGTTCGTTATTATTTTCATTGATGATATTCTGGTGTACTTGCGTAGTCAGGAGGAGCACGCGCAGCATTTGCGAGTTGTATTGCAGAGATTGAGGGAGGAGAAGCTTTATGCAAAGTTCTCCAAGTGTGAGTTCTGGCTCAGTTCAGTGGCTTTCTTGGGACACGTGGTGTCTAGCGAGGGTATTCAGGTCGACCGGAAGAAGATAGAGGCGGTTCAGAGTTGGCCTAGACCGTCCTCAACCACAGAGATTCGTAGCTTCCTTCATTTGGCGGGTTATTATCGCCGGTTTGTTCAGGGATTTTCCTCTATAGCATCGCCCTTGACCAAGTTGACTCAGAAGGGTGCTCCATTTGTATGGTCGGACGAGTGCGAGGGGAGCTTTCAGAAGCAAGACAGCTTTGAATTAGTTTTGCCGTCAGCTTCAGGTTCATATACAGTATATTGCGATGCTTCTAGAGTTGGGATTGGTTGTGTATTGATGTAGGAGGGTAGAGTTATTGCTTGTGCTTCTCGTTAGTTGAAGCCCCACAAGAAGAACTACCCTGTACATGATTTGGAGTTGGCTGCCATAGTTCATGCATAGAAGATTTGGAGGCATTACTTGTATGGCGTATCTTGTGAGGTATTCACTGATCATCGCAGTCTTCAGCATTTGTTTAAGCAAAAGGATCTTAATTTGAGGCAGTGTAGATGGTTGGAGTTGCTTAAGGATTATGATATTACCATTCTGTATCACCCGGGAAAGGCCAATGTAGTGGTCGATGCTTTGAGCCGAAAGGTAGTGAGTATGGGGAGTTTGGCGTACATTCCAATTGGGGAGAGGCCCTTTGCAGTTGATGTTCAGGCTTTGGCCAATCGGTGGTGAGACTAGATATTTCGGAGCCTAGTCGGGTGTTGGCTTGTGTGGTTTCTCGGTCTTCCTTATATGATCGCATCAGAGAGCGCCAGTATGATGATCTGCATTTGCTTGTCCT
>NW_017672001.1:192702-216186 GCF_001879085.1 Nicotiana attenuata
GTGCAGTGGAGAGGTCGGCCCGTGGAGGAGGCTACTTGGGAGACCGAGCGGGAGATGCGGAGCCGATATCCTCACCTGTTTGAGGCTTCAGGTATGTTTCTTGACCCGTTCGAGGACGAGCGTTTGTTTTAGTTGGGGAGGATGTGACGACCTGACCCGTCGTCTCATGAGTTACCGCTTCATTACCCCCATTTTCAGCTTCTTTATGCTTCATTATCCGTATCTTATGTGATCGAGTTGGTTCGGAGAGGTTTTGGTAGGAAATGAGACACTTAGTCTCTTTAAGGAAGGTTTGGTTTGGAAAAGTCAACCGGGTGTTGACTTATGAGTTAGAGGGCTCGGATGCGATTTCCGGTGATTCGGTTAGCTTCGGGGGATGATTTGTGACTTAGGAGAGTGATCGGAAGTGATTTTGGAGGTCCGGTGTAGAATTACGCTTGAATTGGCGAAGTTAGTTTATTTTGGCGAATTCCGGTTGATAGGTGAGATTTTGATCCGAGGGTCGGAATGGAATTCCGAGAGTTGTTGTAGCTTCGTTAAGTGATTTGGGATGTGTGTGCAAAATTTCAGGTCAATCGGAGGTGTTTTGGTTGGGTTTTTGATCAAATGCGAGTTTCGGAAGTTTTAGAAGAACTTAGGCTTGAATTCGATGTAATTGATGGTTTGGTGTTGTTTGAGGTGTTTCGATGATTGGAGCAAGTTTGAATGATGTTTTAGGATGCGTTGGTGCTTTTGGTTGAGGTCCCGAGGGCCTCGGGGTGATTTCGGATGGTCAAACGGACCAATTGTAGCATTTTGAAGTTGCAAATTTTCCAGCTGAAGTGTTGCGGAGATTTGGTCATCGCAATCGCGAGGGGGGTGGCGCGATCGCGTAGAGGAAAATTGGGAGGCTGGAACTTTGTTCATCGCGTTCGCACTCAGTGGCTCGCGATCGCTTAGGTCTGAGAGCTAGTGCTTCGCGTTCGCGGAAGACTGCCCGCGTCGCATAGAAGGATTTGAGGTCCTGTAGCATTTGTTCTTCGCGTTCGCGGCACAAGGCTCGCGTTCGCGTAGTTGTATTAGCTAGAGCATCGTGATCACGGACGAGGCTCCGCGTTCGCGAAGGGAAAAATAGGTCAGTGGAATTTTTGTGCATCGCGAACGCGAGAAGGCCCTCGCGTTCGCATAGAGGAAATGGTCACCTGGGCAGAATAGCTTTAAGTCATTTTGTTCCGCGAGTCTAAGTTAATTTTCACCATTGTTGAGCATCCTTGAGAGCTTTTGGACGGAAATTGAAGAGGGTTTCGAGTGGGATTGATTGGAGGTGAGTCCTATGATCTAAAAACATGATTTAATTGTAGAATCAACCTAGAAATTCTTGAAAACTTAGCAAAAAGGGGAAGAACTAGGGCTTGAGTTTTGATATTTCAAATTGGGTTTTGATGGGCCATTTGAGCTCGGATTTGGGAGTTCTTGGTATGTATGGACTCGTGGCGAGATAAGGAACCCGTTGATGTAAAAATTTCTGAGTTTCGAGAAGTGGGCCCGGGGCTCGAGTTTTGCAAATTTCGTGATTTTTGATATTTTTCGATTCTTTTCGATTGGGTTATGTTCCCTTAGCCTATTGTGACGTATTCGTTGTGGTTTTGGTCAGATTCGATGCGCGAGGAGGCCGATTTGAGAGGCAAGGGCATAGCGAGCTAGAGAATTGGTCGGCTTGAGGTGAGTAATGATAGTAAATGATGTCCTGAGGGTTTGAAACCCTGGATTTGCACAACGTAGTGCTATATTGAGGTGAAACACGCGCTTGATGACGAGCACGAGGTTGTTTACTACTGTGGATTGTGACTTGGTCCGTCCCGATGGATATTTTGACTGAAATGTGTTTGTTATCAACATGATTTGGGCTTATTGCCATATTTTGGGCTTCATGCCGACTACTTGAATCCTTCGTGGACTTTTATCACCGTTTCCTCACTACTTTGATATATTACTTGAACTCAGTCCTGTTGATTAATATGTTTTACAAACTCAGCCACTTTTAATTGAATTTTGAGATTTAAATGATATTTCCAATGTTGTTTGGGCTGAGCACTACTGTTTTACTGATGCCCGAGGGGCTTGTGATGATATCTGGATTGAGTAAGGCCGAGGGCCATATGTGAGGATATGTTGAGTGATATGAGATGCTTTATATGCCACGAGGTGGCTTGAGTGATGGGAGGCCGAGTGATGTGAGGCCGAGTGCCGAGTGATGATGCCACGGGTGGCTTGATATAGCGCTTGGGCCGTAAGGGGCCCCTCCGGAGTCTGCACACCCACAGTGAGCGCGGGTACCCATATGATCTGAGAGTGAGCCCGAGGGGCTGATACTATGCTGAGTGACTGAGAGTGCTATGCTGAGTGACTGATACTGAGCCCGAGGGGATGATACTATGCTGAGTGATTGATACTGGGCCCGAGGGGCAGATTACTACTCACTATTTACTTATACTTGTTGTTTTTACCTGATTTACCTGGTTTTACACGGAGATTTCATTTGATTCTTTATGGTTTTACTGCTTTAAATGATTTACTACCTGATATAGAATTGCCTTGTGCACTTATGTGTTTTCATGCTTTCAGCCATTATTTACTGTTATTACTCACTGGGTCGGAGTACTCACATTACTCCCTGCACCATGTGTGCAGATTCAGGCATAGCAGAGTCCGCACCTGAGCGTTGATTCCCTCCAGACCAGGCAGCGATTTGGAGTTACGAGGTAGCTGTTGACGTCCGCAGCCCCTTGTCTCCCCTATCCTCTATCATTTATGTTTTCTTCGGACTATTGTATCGGATTTCATACTCTGTAGACTTATAATAAACTCTGTAGTAGCTCATAACTTGTAACACCCCGATTTGGGCTGTGTCGGGATGGTTTCCCTGGTTGTTATCGTTGTTTCCGCATTTATGGCTATCCTAAACATGTTTTAGATTTGTTAATGTTAATTTAATTGTTTAAAAAGAGCTATTTGCGTTGTTCTAGCTGGCCTTGTCTTCACGAGAGGCGCCATCACGATGTATATCACAAGTTTGTATATCACAATGTATAGCACATCGGACATGTGTATACCAAAATAGATATCATAAGTTTAGTTTTCTTCTTTGTGTATATAAAAAATCAATTTTCTTTGTATAGAAAAATATTATTTACTTCCACAATTATGTGAATATTTTAGAACTTTCTTAAACATGCTATATCAAAATTTTATTTTCTTTTTTGATTAATAATTAATAATTATATTATTTGTATATCACAGTGTATAACATAATAATAATAATGTGTATACCAAAAAAAATTATTAATTTTTATTTTCCTTCTTTGTATAGCACATTTCAAATTGAAAACTCAAGTTCAAGACGACTCCACATGTGTATCCTCTAATGTAACCCGTGTATATCTCTATGTACTTCAGTAAATCTCATGTATATTATGCGTATCTGTGTATATCCATAAAAATTTGTGTTATATATACGATATGCGATATGATATACATGGGCGTCCATAAAACAATTGTGTCGTATACACGATATACACAGATGTTCTTAAAAACTTGTGTGTGATATACACTTATGTACACGATATACAACGTGATATATACTGATGTACACGATATACAACGTGATATACCCATGTCGTAGTTGGAATTTTAGGTATGATTTTTTTACCTGAAACCAGTCTAAATCACTTCTAATCTTGATCAAATTTTGCATATAGACTTGTTTAGGTGTTTTCAACCAATTTCAATCACACCACTCATTCAATCCAACCAAAAAAAGGAAGAGAGAAGAAAAATAAAGTTGAAATATATTTTTTCTCAGTTTTTGCTAATCTTGCTCAAATTTTGTATATAGCCTCATTTAGGTATTTTCAACCAATTTCACATTCACTCATTCAATCCAACCAAAAAAAAAAAGAAGAGAGAAGAAAAACAAAGTTGAAATATATATTTTCTCTCTTAGTTTTTGCTTCTGATTTTCTCTGATGTGAGATCAACCTTACCTTTTCATTCCACTGATTTTTTGTTTCTTTTTTTTTTTTTTTTTTTTTTTGCTATAATTTGCAAGAATTTTTGCTAAACTATGAGAGCAAAAGAGAAGAGATAGAAGAAGAAATACAAGGAGAGAAAGGGGAAGGAAAGCCAAATAAGCGTGTAGTCTTTTTTTTGAGAGAGAATATAAAAGAGAGTAGTTTCTTTTATGATTTGGCTATATAATGCCAATTGTTTGGGGCTATCTTTTCCAAACCTAATACAAGGCTAAAAAATTACCAATTGCTGTTATGTGTTGTTATAGGATGCCAATTTTTCTTTATTATTTTACACATGAGAGATTTACTTTTACACGTAATAAACATGTCTTTACACATAAGAGGTGTAAAAATGTTATTTTCTTAATTTTAAAATTATAAAGAAGCGAGATGCACAAGCACGGCTTAAAACGTACCATAAAAGCAATAAGAGCACATAAATATTTGTTAAAAGTTCGATTACCCTTAATTTCAATATAAACACCAGCAAACATCCATGTCAACTCGGGCTGGCCATTTGCGCAATTCGAATTGAAAATGAAAACTTCGATCTGAATTTTTGATTGCCGAATTAAATAAAACTGTAATCAATTCAAATCAAATAAGTTTGGATAGTATTCACTTAAAAATTTGATTTTAGATTAATCAACTTGGTAATTTTTGAATTTTTAATTTTTAACTTATAAGTTGGTTGCTTCTTCTCATAAAAATGAACTTGCAAATAAAATATTCATGCCAAACTGCCTTAATTATTCCTCATTCCAATACTATTATCCAAATAAAGTGTGTGAAAATGGTATCATTACTCTCTTACCACAAAATACAAATGAGGGAAATGCAAACCCATAAAGAATGTGCAATCCCAACTTCAAATAATTATAAATTCCAGGAGGTTAAGCACATGGGCGGACCCACTTCAATAACATTATACCGCATTTATTGATAAATTATATTATAAAGAGAAAAATTACTACTAAAAATATATTTGAACCCACTTTAACAGAACCATGCTCCCCGTAGAAGTGGTCGAGTGGGTTCAACGTGTGTGAGGGATGCTGGGATCAAATCCCATTTGGTGTTTCCCAATTAATTTTTTAATCCGTAGTTGGAATAGAGTATGTGCAACTAAAGGAGAACTCCAGACTCTAGAGTAAGTGCAAATAACTACTTATTAATAACAAGGAGAACTCTAGATTTATTTAAATATCTTAGGGTTAATAAATATTTGTTAAATTAAAATTTTTGAAGTAAAATTTGTTAAATTAAATAGATAAATTTCTTAAAATAGAGATAAATAATCTTTTTGGGGTTTGTTAAAATTATAGATGTAACGACCCGGCCGGTCGTTTCATGAGTTACCACTCCGTTTTCCCCATTTCTGCTTCTATTTGCTTTGTTTATCGGTTCTATGTGTGATCGGGTTGGTTGGCTCGGGTTCGGAAAGGTTTTGGTAAGGTTTGAGACACTTAGTCTCTTTTAAGAAAGCTTAAGTTGGAAAAGTCAACCGGATGTTGGCTTATGTGTTAGAGGGCCCGGATGTGAATTCTGATGGTTCGGATAGCTTCGGGAGGTGATTTGAGACTTAGGAGCGTGATCGAAATGAGTTTTGGAGGTCCGGAGTAGATTTAGGCTTGAATTGGCGAAATTGAAATTTTGGCGTTTTCGAGTTGATAGGTGAGATTTTGATATAGGGGTCGGAATGGAATTCCGGGAGTTGCAGTAGTTTGGTTGTGTCATTTGGGATGTGTGTGCAAAATTTCAGGTCATTCGGACGTGGTTTGGTAGACTTTTGATCAAAAGCGTAATTCAAAAGATTTTGGAAACTTAGGCTTGGATAATTTGGTTGGTTCGATGTTGTTTGAAGTGTTTTGAAGATTGGTATAAGTTTCGATAGTGATATAGAATGTGTTTGTGCTTTTGGATGAGGTCCCGGGGGTCTCGGGGTGATTTCGGGTGATTGACGGAAAGAATGGAAATTGGAAATGGCAGCTGAAGTTGTAGTCTGCTGTCATAACCGCACCTGCGGCTAGGGGGGGATCGCAGGTGCAGGCTCGCAGAAGCGTGGAAGGAGCCGCAGACGCGGCCAAGAGGAAGATCTTCAGGAACCGCAGAAGCGGTGAAGTGGGCACACCTGCGGTAGCGCAGCTGCGAAGTTTTCAACTGCATATGCGGAAATGCCAAGTAAGTGAGAACCGCAGAAGCGGTTCATGGACCGCAAAAGCGGTATCGCAGAAGCGATATCAGGGCCGCAGATGCGGAATCCCTGGGCCGGAAGTATATAATGTTTCCTTCGCGAATTTTTGGCTAAGTACTCCATTTTTGAAGACGGGAAACGAGCTAGGACAGTGAATTCAAGGGAAAATCGAGGTGAATCAGTTGGGTAAGTTCCCTAAGCTTCATTACTTGAGTTTATTATCATTTTTCCATTGGTTAATCATGATATTAGTGGAAATTAAGGGTAAAAATTGAGGAAACTAGGGCTTGATATTGGAGACCTACACTTGAGGATTTGAGGGGCCATTTATGGTCGGATTTTAAAACTTTTGATATGTATGAACTCGTGGGGAGATAAGGAGTCTAATGATGTAAAATTTATCGAATTCCGAGACGCGGGCCCGGGGGTCGGGTTTGGTTAATTTCGGGAATTTCGTTGTTTTTCGATTGATTTCGAGTGAGCTTTGTTCCCTTAGCACATTTTGATGGTTACGTTCTGATTTTGCCTAGATTTGGAGCATCCGGAGGCCGATTCGAGGGGCAAAGGCATCGCGAGCTAGAGTTTGGGCCGGATTGAGGTGAGTAATGATTTTAAATGTTGTCCTGAGGGTATGAAAACCCAGATTATACAGCGTTAGGCTATATTGAGGTGACACACACGCTAGATGACGAGCGTGGGGTCATGCACCGTTGGGGATTGTGACTTAGTCCATCCCGAATGACTGTTCTACCACGTATTTGATTGCAAACTGTTCGATGTTATTATGTGTTGGGCTAAATGCCATATTTGGGCTTCGTGCCAACTATTTGGACCCTTAGGGGATTTCTACTGCTCTTTTCTCACTGTTTTGACTTTATACTTGTACTCAGTCATGCTATATTTACCGTTTTCATAACTCAGCCATGTTTACTCTGTTTTAACACCTTTAATGATATTTTAAAAGATATTTTGAGCTTAGCATCGTGTTTTACTGTTGCCCGAGTGGCTTATGAGTTCTGACTGAGTAAGGCCGAGGGCCTGTGTTGTGAGGATACTTATGGGTCGGGCTGCACGCCGCAGCATTGATACACTGATTATGATTATGAGGCCGAGGGCCTGAGATTGTACGCCACGAGGTGGCTTGTTTATATGAGGCCGAGAGCCTATTGATTATGCCACGAGATAGCTTGATATTGCGCTTGGGCCGTAAAGGGCCCCTCCCGGAGTCTTTACACCCCCAGTGAGCGCGGGTACCCATTGTGATATGAGATATAGCCCGAGGGGCTGGTATTGTTCTATGTTATTGCTCGAGGGGCTGATTCTGTTGTTATTGTGCCCGAGGGGCGATTTTTATGTGTTTATCTTTGCTAGCTGCATTTCCTTTACTTGTTTAACTGCTTAAAAGGATGCTTTATAAGATTACACTGTCTAATTGTATTTACTGATTGTATTCTGCCTCTTTATAGCATATTGTTGTGTTTAACTTGATTTCTTATCGCTCAGTCTTCATTTATTGTTATTACTCACTGAGTTGGAGTACTCACTTTACTCCTTGCACCCCTGTGTGCAGATTCAAGCGCTACAGGTCCTGCTACTGAGGGTTGATAGCTTTCAGCAGATCTTCGGAGATTTACTAGGTAGCTGCTTGGCGTTCGCAGCCCAGTAATTCTCCCTCTTACCATTATTTCCGTTCCTAGTTCTGGATTTTGTATTAGACTGTGTAGTCATTTTCCTACATTTTGAGACTTATGTTAGATGCTCATGACTGGTGACATCCCGATGTCGGGCTGTGTTTGGTTGTTTTTCCTCGAATTGTTCTATTCACTTTTATTTTGGGATTATTATTATGTTAAAGACTTAAATTGTGTTGCTTTAGTTGTTTAAAATGAATTGTGTTGTGTCGGCTGGCCTTGTCTTCACGAGATGCGCCATCACGATCGGGTCCGGGTTTAGGGTTGTGACAATAGACTACCAACTTTAAAAAATGACTTCATTTTGAAATTGTAGTAAGAGCAAAAAGGATAATAAAATGATCAACCCAACTTGTCATAGCCGGCACCACTTATGCTATTAGACACGTCCGTCTTTGACAGCATTCGCTTGCGCAAAATCCTGGGTCTATCACTGGTCAAGCACAATAAGACCACATATTACGTAGAAGAAAATTATAACCCAAAACACTACAACATTGAATAAACTAGGAGAACAACTGAAGGAGAACTCTAGAGTGAGTGCAGAAAACTTCTTATTCATAACAAGGAGAGCTCTAAATTTATTTAAATATCTTAGAGTTAATAAATATTTGTTAAATTAAACTTTTTGAAGTAAAATTTATTAAATTAAATAGATAAATTTCTTAAAATAGAGATAAATAATCCTTTTTAACCTTCATAAAGTAATTTCAAGTTTATTAAAATTATAGAGTACCAACTTTAAAAAATGACTTCATTTTGAGATTGTATTAAGAGCAAAAAGGATAATAAAATGATCAAACCCTACTTGTCACACTCGGCACCACTTATGCTATTAGTGTCACGGTCCAATTTCACTCCAGGTCGTGATGGCGCCCAACACCGTTGTCAGGCAAGCCAACGCGGAAATATTAACAAGTTCTAGTTTTACTTTTCCAAAACAGTTAACACAAACTCTAAATTTGAATTTAAAATAAGAAATAATTAGCATCGAACCGAAATAGTTATACAATCCCAAAAGAATAGTCTACTAATGTGTGTGCCAAGACCTGGTGTCACAAGTATATGGGCATCTAGTAGAATACACAAAAAAATAATCTATCCTACCATCTGAAATAGAATAGACAACCAAAAATAAAGAAAGACTCCATCGGGCTGCTGAACGGCGTAGGAAGGGAGCAGCTCACCGTGGAATCTCGAGCCGGATCAAGAGTATGCACCAGCTTGGTAACCAGATGTACCTGCCTCAGATCCTGTACAATGAAGTACAGAACTGTAGTATGAGTACATAAACAATATGTACCCAGTAAGTATCCTGTCTAATCTCGAATAAGTAGAGACGAGAGGTCGACTCGACACTTACTAGGGTCAAATAAAATGAGAAAGTGTTATACTAAGTATGGATAGCACAAATGATTAACAATTCATAGCAAGAAGTAACAGGTCCTTTCCTAGATAATACCACAGTTAGCCAATTACATTTCAGGGCATATAACAAAGTTCAGTCCGCAACAATATACCGAGCAAGAAGCATATGCAAGTAGTGCCGAGGTCGTACGATCCGATCCGATATAAAAGTAAAGTGTGCACTGCCGGAGGATCGAACGGCGCGAACCATAGATGCATCTATTACCCCGCTCACGAATCATACATGTGACACGGTCAAATATAATTAAGCACAACAAACAAGCAGACAAGAATTTATCAGGGGAGCAATTACTCACAGAAATGTCAACTCCTCTTTAAAAGATCAAGAAAATGATGTTTCTTGTATTAATTTCATTTACCACATTCAACATGGTCTAAACAATCCAAATTAACCATAAAGTCACAAGAATATCACATAAAGCATGCTTTTGGGTCCTAGACTACCCGGACTTAAGCATAATAGTGGCTATGCACGGACTCTCGTCACCTAGTGTACGTAGCCCCTAGCATTTAGTGGCAAATTATTCAATTATTATACCTATGTGGACAATTTCCTCTTACAAGGTTTGATAGGAGACTCACCTCGCTCCAAGGCGTACTTCCAATATCAAGAACATGCTCAAACCCTCAATTTGGAGCCGAACGATCCAAAACTAATTAAACGAGGTAGGAACTAGTCAATACAAGCTCAAGAGTTCGCATTTTAATTACTAAAGTAATTTCCCAACCTTAAACATAAGCTTCCTAAAATCCAACCCCCGGGCCCACGTGCCTGGATTCTGAAATTTTTCGAAGAAAGTTGTTCTCTATGACCTAAGGATCAATAATAGATGATTTCCACTTCATTCCATAACAAATTTCGTGGTAAAATCTAAGTTTTATCAAAATCCTAGGTTTTGCTCTAATCCCATGATTTTCCCTATTCTTTGTGTGTTAATCTACCTAAGACTCAAGTATTAAACTTAGAAACAAATAGGATGAACTTACCTCAAGATGCTAGGTGAAAGTCCTCTCCTAAGAGCTCCAAAATCGCCTAATGTATGAGTGAAAATGAGCAAAAATGGCCTAGAGCCCGTAATAAATGAATCTCACTGCTTCAGTGATTTCCGCATCTGCGGTCCTGGGCCACACCCGCGCTCACCGCACCTGCGGAATTTCAACTGGCCCGCTGGGCCGCTTCTGCGAGGGACCATCCATTTGGAAATTTAGCCGCATCTGCGAGAGGACGACCGCTTCTACGGTCTCGCACCTGCGGCTGACCAACCGCAGGTGCGGTTATGATAGAAAACTGGAGCTTCAGCTCCTTCCCAAAATTTTCAACTTCACTCGAGCCTCGCCCGATTGACGCTCGGGGCCCCCGGGCCTCGCCCGAACATACCGACAAATTTGAAATCATAAAAGATACTCGCTCGAACCTTTGGAACGCCCGAAACAACGCTAAATCTAAGAATCACCCCCCAAAACCAATTGAATCAAACTTATGAACTTCAAGTTCTTCAATTTACTTCTAACGCGCCGAAACGTACTTAAACTACTCGAATTGAGACCAAATTTTGCGGACAAGTCTTAAATGTTATATTGGACCTGTACCGGGCTCCGGAACCGACATACGGGCCCGATAACAACATGATCAAGCATTATTCCTTTTCATTAAATCCTTAGAATTTTAGTTTAATAATTTCTAACAAAAATTCATTACTCGGGCTAGGGAACTCGGAATTCGATTCCGGGCATACGCCCAGGTCCATATTTTCCTACGGGCCCTCCGGGATCGTCAAAACACAAGCCCGGGTCCGTTTACTAAAAATATTGACCAAAGTCAAACTTAGCCTTTTAAGAAAATCTTAAAAAATCAAGTGTGCCTATTTCAACCCAAACTCTTCCAAATCCCGAACCAACCATCCCCGTAGGTCGTAAATTAGTTAAAGCAAGCGCGTGAAGTCTTATTTAGGGGAACATTGTTCTAAAAAGCGAAACGACCAGTCGGATCGTTACAATTAGACACGTTCGTCTTTGACCATACTCGCTTGCGCAGAATCCTGGGTCCACCAGTGATAAAGCACTACAAGACCACTTACGTAGAAGAAAATTGTAACCTAAATAATTACAACATTGACCAAACCAGAAGTGAACAATGAAATATAGTAAAACCAAATATCAATAATTTACAAACATGCGACAACTCAATGAAAATCTATTTCAGCTTGCAGGTGATTAATTTAATTTATTATTGGACTAATATCTATATATGTAAGATAAAATATAAGGTATAAAATATTTCGGAACCTCAAATACAAAATCTGAATTTTTCAAAATTTAAATCCAAATTCCAATTATAATTCGAAAATTCGAAATAAAAAAAAGTTCGGATTTCGTTTTTGTCAAAACTTTGTCATACTCCTGATATCTTTTTTTTTCTTTCCAGCTAGCACACCCCTAATATCAACCATGAGCAGCTTGTGCAACTCATCTTTATGGAAAAAGATATATTATGCATCCATAATTGTTATTATAGATAAAATCAATAATCATATGTGAAATTAACCCTAAAAAAATAATATACATTGCTTACAGTGACTATTTGTTTGGATTTTTTTTGCTGTTAATGAAAGTAAACCTTAGTTTGTCATGAATTGAAAAAATGTTGGTATTCAAAGGAGTAATTTTGTGTTCCAATCTTGTACTTCCTTAACAATACTTTGCATCTGTAAGATTCTCCTCTCAACAAATCCAATAGCAAATTGTTCCTCGAATAAGTCCTCAGTAATCGTACAACCAATTACCACTCTTTTTCAATTCAAATTATCCAACATGCTACGACAAAGAATTTTCATTAAGGGGTGTCAAATTTAAAAAAAAAAAGGAGTAATATCAAAATTCAAGGGGATTCAATTGGAGGAGTGTCAATTGATACCCCTCCTTTTAGAAGTAAAATCCCTTATCAATACTCCTAATCAAGGGGTCTTTTAGCGAGAGGCTCCGCAACCACATACAGTATACCCACCATCAAGGATTGTGAAAAGATACGACCTCTCCATTCTTAACTTAAAATTTTGTGTTTGCATATTGGGAATGAAAAATCCTGTTATAGAGTGTTTCCCCTTTAATGAACTTACACGATGCGAATCTAGATTAGTAGGGCCCGAATACTTATATCTAACATTAAATAAGAAACCAAAAAATATAGATAGCATACTCATACCATCATTACATGTTTTGAATATAAATGCTGTACAATTGGAAAAATTAGACTTGCGGGGCAAGCGCGAGAAGAAGGTTTAGTGTTTTGAAAATAAATGTGGAGACAATAAGGGCCTCTATCCATATTCTTAAAACATGTTATCTTAGTAAATTTCCCTACTCCAGATTCATGAGAATTATTCAAAGAAATGAGTAAGCTATTGCCTTCCCAGGTTTTCGTTTTGATATGTTCTTATAAAATGCTTTTTTTTTTCTTAATAATAATTTAGAGCGTTTATTTTCTCATCAACTGAATGTGCATAGGGTTGTTCACGGTTTGACGAAAAACCGAACCAAACCGAAAACCGAACCTAACCGATTTAGTAAACCGATATTTTTCTTGATTTGGATTGGTTTTGGTTTTAAATTTTAAAAACCGATAATATGTGGTTTGGTTTTGGTTCTATTATAAAAAATCGAAAAATAAACTGAACCAAACCGATAAATTATATACAATATTTAATTATTATTTATGTATAGTATCATGTAAATAATTTTAAATGTTTTATGCATTTTAATTATTATTTTGAATTTTGGTTTATACTACTTATATCTTAAAAGATTGCCTAAGCCTAAAACAATAGGAATTGGCCAATTTTCTTTTCCTTAAGAGACTCAAATTCTCTAACCCTACGAAGTACGCACCTACTTTTGCCTAACAGAAGAGTTAAAAAAAGCTACCACAAGAGTAAAGAAAGCAAACTCAAATTGTAACACTACAATGGCTAAAGTTTGAGAAGGTTTCTATGAACTTATGAATCTAATTTTGTTACTATGAATACTTTATGATTGATTCAACAATGTGATGTTAGGCATTACGTTCAAAGATTATTTTTTCTTTGTTACTCACTTGATTTTTGATTGATTCAACAAAGTGATGTTAATCAATATTTATTTCTGAAAGAAATATATAAAAAACCATAAATTTAGCAAAAAAAAAAAAATATTAGATTGTTGTCTAGTGTCGTTTTATTATTATCGTCTTATCATTAGCTTACTAAGAACCGAAAAATCGAACCAAACCGAACCAAAACCAACAACAACTAAACCGATGGTTTGTATTTAATTTGGTTTGATTTTGGTTTTGGTTTTAAAATTTTAAAAACCGATTAAATTGGTTTGGTTTTGATTTTAATCAAAAACCGACCAAACCGTACCGTGAACACCCCTAAATGTGCATCATTTATCTCTGTTTAAACTAATAAACTTGAAATTCAAATAAATAAATAATTAAATATCATATCTACAAAATATTACAGAAAACATCTAATTTACATTTTAACAAGTTGTTCGATAAATCATGCTCTAAAAGCTAATTATAGTGGCAGTCGATGGCGGTGGCTAAAGATAACGTTGTAAGGTGGTAACTAGTGGTGGTCAATGGTCATGGTTGGTGGAAAAGGCTGATATTAACAGCTTGTTTGGATGGTTGTTACCTATTCTATCGTATTGTATTGTTATCTCGGAGTAATGTTTGTTTTGATTGTTTCATTAAAATTGGTTGTATTGTATTGTTAAATCCATTTTCCCGAAACAATGAAAAGTCCCATTTTTTGAAACAACCGATTTGGTATGGTGTGATTGTTTCCTATTTATCTTTCGAATTATTCCCTAACTTATTACTCCATAATTCTATTTTATCCTTTACCTTTTTTTTTTTATTTTAACACTAAATCTCCAACGTATAACCTACTTTGTCTTAGTTCCTTTTTTTCTTTTGTCAGTTCCAACTCCAACATAAAAGGTATAAGTTTTGTCTTCTTTTTGTCACGTTTTTTCTCTTAATGTGATTTTAGCTCCAATTCTGATTACTTTAACTCTAATTCTTTGTTCCTTTGTTCTGCCAATTCTCGTCCCTTTCTTTATCATAGTTCTTTATTTTTTCCTAATGATAGATAAAGACATATTTGGTGAAAAATTAAAGACATATTTGGTGATAAATTAGTAGAAAGGGGTTTTCTTAAATTATTTTTATGTGTAATTCTTGATAAATTTAATATTTAAACAATTAAGAGTACTTTAGTAAATTTATCCTGTTAAGAAGGTAGTTAGTGCATTAGTTGAGTAGTTAGCTAGCTGTCCAACAGTGTAGGGACAACTGTAAGTTAAGTTAGTTAGGAGTAGTATATAACCGTGTATACTCCTGATTTGTGAGGTATCAAAAATTAACGGAACAACACAATTTCCATTTCTCTCTTTAGCTTCTTCTGAGAAATCCTCTGCAACCATGGAGGTTCTCTCCATTTAATATGGTATCAGAGCCCGTGAAGACGTTCGATTCACGCGGACTACTCGAAATTGATTTGAGTTTCTAAAACTCATCAGACATCTATGTAATTGCTTCGATTCATCACTTCCTAGATTGAATCGCCTTTGAGCAATTAGGTATTTTCTTCTTCTCTGTGTACAATTTGCTTGTTCCTACTCTAATCTCTCGTTTTCTTCATTCTTCAATGGCGATCAAAGGTATTAGTGCTAGCTTAGACACAGGAATTGAAGACATTACCACTGATGCAACTCCAATGGCAGATTCAAGTCGTGCGGGTGGTATAGTGATCGATCAACATCATCCTCTATTTCTTCAACCTTATGATACTCATCTCAATCAAACTATCTGGACATGAGAACTATGATATGCAGAGCAGCTCTATGCGTATCAGTCTACTAGGCAAGAACAAATTAGGTTTTGTTGATGGTAGATACACTAAGGACAAATTTCCTCCCACTTTACATGAATTGTGGGAAAAGCGTAATGCCATAGTTTTGTCATGGATCATGAACTCAATTAGTAATGAGCTGCTAAGTGGCATGGTGTATGCAACTAGTGCACAGAAAGTGTGGGCCGATCTTAGAGAAAGCTTTGATAAGGTGAATGGATCTAGAATTCTATTTTTGCACAGACAAATTGCTACCTTGTCTCAGGGCATTTCCTCCGTGTCAGTGTATTTTTCTAAGCTGAAAGTACATTGGGCAGAGTTTGATGCATTGATGCCTTGCCCTGGATGTGGCTGTGAGGAATCGAAGAGGTATGCATAACACTTTGGTAACCACGGGTTGCTGCAGATTCTGATGGGTCTAAATGAGACTTACTCCCAATCTAGTAACTAGATTATGATGATGAGTCCTACTCCAACTATAAACAAAGCCTATCTATGACAATAACAGAAGAAAGTAGAAGATCTAGTTAATTTTGCTCAAACCACTGCAGTAAATGAGGGAATAGCTATGTTTCGTGGAAAAGGAAACTCTCAAGGTTCAAGTAGCTACAAGCCTAAAAGGAACATTTTGTTCTGTGACTACTGCAAATACAAAGGTCACACAAAGGACACTTGCTACAAGCTTCATGACTATTGTCACGACCCTAAACCCACATCCGGTC
This sequence comes from Nicotiana attenuata, assembly GCF_001879085.1. NCBI lineage: Eukaryota > Viridiplantae > Streptophyta > Magnoliopsida > Solanales > Solanaceae > Nicotiana > Nicotiana attenuata. The sequence continues at coordinate 208,684 of NW_017672001.1, forward strand.
GTGATGGCGCCTCTCGTGAAGACAAGGCTAGCCGACACACTTCCAATTCACTTTAAGCAGTTAAAATAATAAACCAAGGTATTTAATATAAATAAATCCCAAAAATAACAATATAAGTTGCGGAAATAAAATAAACCAACACAGCCCTACATCGGGGTTTCACCAGTCATGAGCATCTAAAACAATACTAAAAGTCTAGAGTCTAACCCACTACTACATAACTGAATCAAGAGAAAACTGAAATAGAGGGAGAATGCACTGGGCTGCGAATCGCAAAGCAGCTACCTAGTAAATCTTCGAAGACCTGCTGGAACTATCAACCCTCAGGAGCAGGACCTGTAGCGCTCGAATCTGCACATAGGGGTGCAGGGAGCAAAGTGAGTATTCCAACTCAGTGAGTAATAAAAATAAATGAAGACTGAGTAATATAAAACCACGTAAGGCACAACATTAAGCAAAAGAGGCATAGCAAAATCAGTAGATATAATTAAGCAGTGAAATCTCATAAACATTCTTTAAACAGTTAAACAATATGCAGGGAGAACAACAGAAAGGTAAACACATAATAACTGCCTCTCAGGCACAGTAACAACAGAATCAACCCCTCGGGCAATGTCACAAAACATACCAGCCCCTCGGGCTATATCTCATATCACAATGGGTACCCGCGCTCACTGGGGGTGTACAGACTCCGGGAAGGGCCCTTACGGCACAAGCGCATAATCAAGCCATCTCGTGGCATACAATCTCAGGCCCTCGGCCTCATTATCATAATCAATGTATCACTGCTGCGACGTGCAACCCGACCCAAATGTATCCTCACAACACAGGCTCTCGGCCTTACTAAGTCAGAATCACATAAGCCCCTCGAGCATCAGTAAAACATGAAGCTCAGCTCAAAATATCTTTAAAATATTATTTAATGTGTTTAAAACAGATTAACATAGCTGAGTTTTGAAAACAGTGAAAATAGGGCATGACTGAGCACAAGTATAAAATCAAACAGTGAGAAAAATATCATTAACAATCCCCTAAGGGTTCAGACAGCTGGCGCGAAGCCCATATATGGCATTTAGCCCAAAATATAATAATATTAAACAACTAACGGTCAAATACGCAGTAAAATAGTCATTTGGGATGGACTAAGTCACAATCCCCAATGGTGCTCTACCCCACGCTCGTCATCTAGCGTTAAGTCACCTCAACATAGCCGTGCCCTGTGAAATTCCGGGGTTCCATACCCCCAGAACAACATTTAAAATCATTACTCACCTCAATCCGGCCCAAAATCTAGCTTGCAATGCCTTTGCCCTTCGAAACGACTTCCGAGTGCTCCAAATCTACCAAGTACGAATTTTTATCATCAATTTATGCTAAACGAATATATTCCAATTGAAGAATATCGACTTTAAGCACAAAACCCGAAATCAGTCAAAACCCGACCCCCGGGTCCGCGTCCCGGAACTGGACAAACTTTATACCAAAATATTCTTCATCATCTCACGAGTCCGTACATATAAAGAACTCGAAAATCGGAGTTTGTTTGACCCCTCAAATCATCCCTGAAAGGTCTCATAATCTCAAGCCTTAACTCCACCTTTTTCTACCGATTTTCATGAATTTACACTGATATTTTCGTTCCTTAATCAAAAATAATCAAGTTTTAGCGTCCAAAAGCCTTACCTCAATGAAGAACAATGATTTCCTCTCTTCAAAATCGCCCAAAGCTTCAAAATTTCGTTTTAAAAGTGAGAAACCCTCTGAAAATCGCGAAGGGGAATTCAATATAATCTGACCAGACATTTCCGCATCTGCGGTCCTCCCACCGCATCTGCAGTCCCGCATTTGCGGTTCCTGATCCGCTTCTACGGAAGTCACTTAAGATCCCCGTTGGCCACATCTGCGGTTACACTCCCGCATCTGCGACATCGCAGATGCGGTCCTCCTAGCCGCTTCTGCGGTATCCTGACCAACGAACCCCTGGCCGATTCTACGGCTCTTCCTTCGCATATGTGGCGCCGCACCTGCGGTCCCCTATCCGCAGGTGCGGAAATACCAGAAGCAGCAAAAAAACAGCAGCTCCACAAATTCTCCAAACTCTTTGTCAACCATCCGAAATCACCCCGAGGCCCCCGGGACCTCAACGAAAAGCACCAATATATCCCGTAACCTTATTCAAACTTGTACCAATCTTCAAAACACCTAAAACAACATCAAAACCACCAAAACTCATCGAATTCAAGCCTAAGGTTCTAAATTCTTCCGCATTCCGCTTTTGATCAAAAACCCAACCAAACCACGTCCAAATGGCCTGAAATTTTGCACGCACATCCCAAATGACATAACGAAGCTACTGCAACTTCCGGAATTCCATTCCGACCTCTATATCAAAATCTCACCTATCAACCGAAAAATGCCAAAAACTCAATTTCGCCAATTGAAGCCTAAATCTACTCCGGACCTCCAAGACACATTCCGATCACACTCCTAAGTCCCAAATCATCTCCCGAAGCTATCCAAACCATCGGAACTCACATCCGAGCCCTCTAACGCATAAGTCAACATCCGGTTGACTTTTCTAACTTAAGCCTTCTTAAAAAAGACTAAGTGTCTCAAACCTTCTCAAAACCTTTCCGAACCCGAGCCAACCAACCCGATCACATTTAAAACCAACAATTAAGGCAAATAGAAGCAGAAATGGGGAAAACAGAGCGGTAACTCATGAGACGGCCGGCCGGGTCGTCACATCCTCCCCCCCTGAAACAAACGTTCGTCCTTGAATGAGTCAAGAAACGTACCTGAAGCCTCGAATAGGTGAAGATATCTGCTCCGCCTCTCCTGCTCGGTCTCCTAGGTAGCCTCCTCCACGAGCCGACCTTTCCACTGCACCTTCACCCAAGCTATATCTTTTGACCTCAACTTCCGAACCTGACGCTCCAAAATAGCTGCTGGCTCCACATCGTAAGTCAAATCACCCTCCAACTGAACGTTGTTGAAATCCAGAACATGAGACGGATCCCCAACATACTTCCGGAGCATAGAAACATGGAATACTGGATGCACACCTGACAGGCTGGGTGGCAAGGCAATCTCATAAGCCACCTCCCCAATCCTCTGAAGTACCTCAAAAGGTCCAATGAACCATGGACTCAATTTACCCTTCTTTCCAAACCTCATAACACCCTTCATGTGTGAAACCTTCAACAGGGCCTTCTCACCAACCATGTAGGACACATCACGAACCTTCCTGTCAGCATAGCTCTTTTGTCTCGACTGCGCTATACAAAGCCTCTCCTGAATCACCCTTACCTTGTCTAAAGCATCCTGTACCAAATCTGTACCCAATAGCCTGGCCTCGCCCGGCTCGAACCAACCCACTCGGCTCCGAAATATCCAACCTCACGAACCGATTGGCCAAAGCCTGGACATCAGCTGCAAGAGGTCTATCCCCAACTGGAATATACTCCAAACTCCCCATACTCACTGCCTTTCGGCTCAAAGCGTTGGCCACTACATTGGCCTTCCCCAGGTGATATAAAATAGTAATGTCATAATCCTTAAGTAACTCCAACTATCTCCGTTGCCTCAAATTGAGATCTTTCTGCTTGAACAAGTCCTGGAGGCTACGATGATCGGTATACACCTCACAAGACACACGAAACAGATAATGCCTCCAGATATTCAACGCGTGAACAATGGCAGCCAACTCCAAATCGTGAACAGGGTAGTTCTTCTCATGAGGTTTCAATTGACGAGAAGCATAAGCAATAACTCTACCCTCCTGCATCAGAACACACCCAATACAAACCCTCGAAGCATCACAATATACGGTATAAGAACCTGAAGCTGATGGCAATACTAGCACTGGAGCTGTGGTCAAGGCAGTCTTGAGCTACTGAAAGCTCTCCTTACACTCATCAGACCACTGAAATGAAACACCCTTCTTAGTCAACTTGGTCAAGGGCGATGCAATAGACGAAAATCCTTGAACAAACCGGCGATAATAACCCGCCAAACTAAGAAAACTACGAATCTCTGTAGCTGAGGACGGTCTGGGCCAAATCTGAACCGCCTCTATCTTCTTCGGGTCAACCTGAATACCCTTGCTGGACACACGTGCCCCAAGAAGGCCACTGAACTGAGCCAGAACTCACATTTGGTGAACTTTGCAGAAAGCTTCTCCCCTCTCTCAATCTTTGCAACACCATTCTCAAATGCTGCGTGCTCCTCCTGACTATACGATTACACCAGAATATCATCGATGAAGACTATGATAAACGAGTCGAGATACGGCTGGAACACACTGTTCATCAAGTGCATGAACGCTGCCGGGGCATTGGTCAGCCCGAAAGACATCACCAAGAACTCATAATGACCATATCGGGTCCTGAAAGCTGTCTTAAGAATGTCTGAGTCCCTGATCTTCAACTGGTGATAACCTGAGCGAAGATCAATCTTAGAAAATACTCTCGCTCCCTGAAGCTGGTCGAGCAAATCATCGATACGAGGCAAAGGATACTTGTTTTTAATTGTCACCTTGTTTAATTGCTTGTAATCAATGCACATTCTCATCGTGCCATCCTTCTTCTTTACAAAGAGAACCGGCGCACCCCACGGTGACACACTAGGACGAATGAACCCCTTATCCAAAAGTTCCTGAAGCTGCTCCTTTAACTCCTTCAGCTCCGCTGGTGCCATACGATATGGTGGAACAGAAATGGGCTGAGTGCCCAGCACCAGGTCAATACCAAAATCTTTATCCCTATCCGGTGGCATACCCAGCAGGTCTGCAGGAAATACGTCAGGAAAATCCCTCAAAACTAGAACAGAATCAATACTGGGAGCCTCTGCACTGACATCCCTCACAAATGCTAAGTATGAAAGACAACCTTTCCCAACCATACGCTGGGCCTTTAAGAAAGAAATTACTCTGCTGGGAACATAATCGGTCGAACCTCGCCACTCAGTCCGTGGTACACCAGGCATAACCAAGGTCACCGTCTTAGCATGACAGTCCAGAATAGCCCAGCACGGAGATAACCAGTCCATGCCTTTTATAACATTGAAATCCACCATACACGATAGCAATAGATCCACTCGGGTCTCCAGACCCCCAATAGACACAATACACGACCGGCACACACGGTCTACCACAATAGTATCGCCCACCGGCGTAGAAACATGGACAGAAGAAACAAGGGACTCGCAGGGCATATCCAGATAATGGGCAAAATAAGACGACACATAAGAGAAAGTAGAACCAGGGTCAAATAACACAGAAGCATCCCTGTGGCAGACTGAGATAATACTTGTAATCACCGCAATCTGAAGCAATCGCATCAGGCCTAGCTGAAAATGCATAGAAGCGAGCCTGGCCACCTCTGGATCGACCTCCCCCTTTGGGGCAACCCCTAGATGACTGTCCCCCACCCCTAGCTGGCTGAGTGGGTGGTGAAGTGGCTGGGGCTGAGGCTGATGACTGACCCCTCTGTTGGGAATGATGAGGGCACTGCCTCCACAAGTGGCCCATCTCTCCATACTCATAACAACTCCTGGGTGCTGGACACGGGGACTGATGGGAACCCCTAGAACCGGTATGACTAGCCGACGCCCCTGGCGCAAAAGAATCCTGAACCGATAGAGCACGTGACGAACCCTGGGCTGGAAGCGCACTAAGCGAAGAATGGCCCTACTGATAACCGTGAGAACTGTGGCCTGAAAATGCCCTACGATAACCCGGGCGAGCTAACTGACCATGTCGGAACTGTCGGCCTCTGTCGTGCTGAAACTGGCCCCTCGAAGGAGCACCCCCAAAACTACCATGTCCTCGAGGCCTCTTAGCCTCCCTCTCCTCGCGCTCCTGGCGACGAATTCACTCAATCTCTCGAGCAATATCCACAACCTCCTCGAATGTAGAACCTGACACCCCCTCCTTGGTCATGAGAACCCAAAGCTGGTAAGTAAGGCCATCAACAACCTCCTGATCCTCTCTCTCTCAATGCAACCAGCCAAATAGCATGTCGTGCCAACTCCGAGAACCTCATCTCATACTGGGTAACTGTCATCTCCCCCTATCGTAGCTGCTCGAACTGCCTATGCAGCTCCTCCCTACTGGACTGTGGAACATACTTCTCCAGAAATAGGGCGGAGAACTGCTGCCAAGTTAGACGTGCCGAACCAACAGGCCTACGCCTCTCATATGCCTCCCACCAAGTGAAGGCAGCTCCGGTAAACTGGAAGGTCGTAAATGCAACCTCGCTGGTCTCCAGAATACCCGCAGTGCGAAGAATCCGCTGACCTGTCTAAGAAACCCTGGGCATCCTCGCCCTCTACACCACTGAAAGTAGGAGGCTGGGGTCTGCCAAACCTCTCCAATCTACGCTGCTCATCCTCCGGCATAATAGGAACTACATAACCCTGAGCAGCTCCCACCGGCTGGGCTAGTGGTTCCTCCGGTGTCTGCACTCCCTGAACCACCGGATCGGGTGTACGGGCGGCAGGAGTCTGAGAGCCTTCCCCTGCCTGAGAAGTAGCTGCGGCATTAGAAACTGCGACCGCCTGAGCAAGGCTAGTGCATACTGTCAATATTTGAGCCAGAGTCTCCTCAAGACCCGGAATCACAATGGGCACAGCTGGTGCCTGAGCTGGTGCCTGAGCTGGTGCTGCTGGAGCGTCCACCACTGGGACCTGACCCTGAACTGGGGCGGCTGGTGGGTCTGCAGGTGCTGTCCCAGCTGCTGCGGGGGCTGTACCTCTGCCCCTACCACGTCCCCGGCCACTTCCTCGGCCTCTAGTGGCTCCCATTGGTGGTACGGGTGGTCGTCTGTCCTGACCGGTAGCGCGTGTCCTCACCATCTGTGAGAGGATAGAATAACAGAAGTTTGGTACTCGGATCAACAAATTCGCACGACAAGAATTTCAAGAATATGGAATTTTCCTAAAGGTTCTGCAGCCTCTCGAGGATAAATACAGACGTCTCCGTATCCATCCCGAGACTCTACTAAACCTGCTCATGACTCGTGAGACCTATGTAACCTAGGCTCTAATACCAACTTGTCACGAACCTAAACCCACAGCCGGTCGTGATGGCGCCTCTCGCGAGGACAAGGCCAGCCGACACACTTCCAATTCACTTTAAGCAGGTAAAATAATAAACCAAGATCTTTAATATAAATAAATCCCAAAAATAACAATATAAGTTGCGAAAATAAAATAAACCAACACAGCCCTACATCGGGGTATCACCAGTCATGAGCATCTACAACAGTACTAAAAGTCTAGAGTCTAACCCACTACTACATAACTGAATCAAGAGAAAACTGAAATAGAGGGAGAATGCACTGGGCTGCGAATAGCCAAGCAGCTGCCTAGTAAATCTCCGAAGACCTGCTGGAACTATCAACCCTCAGGAGCAGGACCTGTAGCGCCCGAATCTGCACACGGGGGTGCAGGGAGTAAAGTGATTACTCCAACTCAGTGAGTAATAAAAATAAATAAAGACTG
>NW_017672001.1:220023-227314 GCF_001879085.1 Nicotiana attenuata
ACTCATCTCTCATTTCTCAATCTCAATTATCATATTCTCACATTCTTCAATCTTCACCTAAAGTGCAATAAACTATTTGGCTCTTCTTTTTTTTGGAATTTAATTTATCGTAGTATTTATTATTTGAAGTTTGAACAATTGAACTTCAAAATTGGAACAATTGACGTTTCTTCGTGGTAACATTGGAGTTGCGAAATCATCAAGTGCTCAATTTATTGCCGAATTCGGTGCACTCCCTCCAACTCTTTCTCTTATTTACTATTTTATTTGCATATTTAATTGTTGCTAGTAGTTAAATTTTTACAATATGTTTAATGCTGCAAAAAGAGTTTGTAATAAGGTTACTAATCGGGGAATTAAAAAAGAGCTAGTACTTCAGCATCTGGTAGTAATTTAGATGACTCTACAAATATTCTTGAAACATTACCTGATAATAATATAGATTATGAACAATTCCAGGAAGATTTCGGTATAGAAGATAATGAATTAGAAATGGAAGATGAGATACCACTTACACCTAGTAGTGTTGGAGCTGGTAGCAGGGGTGGTGGTCGTGGTGGTAGTAGTAGACCACCTGTGGCCCCGACTAGTAATCGGAGAAAAACAAGTAAGGTTTGGAAATTTTTTGACGAAATAGAAGGTACTGATAGAGTTAAATGCAAAATTTGTAATGATACTTTTAAACATAAGACCGGAGGACAATTAGGGGGGACTGGGACACTTAGTAGACATACGAGAATTGAGCATCCTATAGAATGGGGCTCTGATGGAGATGAAAATCAAGCAACTCTAAACCCTACTACCGGAGGTCTTATGAAATATGATAAAATGAAGGATCGTGAGGAGTTAGCAAAAATGATTGATTTGGGTTGTGTACCTTTTTTTTGTTGCTTTTTCATCATATCTTATTATGTATATTCAAAGGATTTACAATCCTTTATTTAAAGATATCCCTAGAAGTACTTGTAGATCTGATATCTTTAGACTTCATGGACAATATAAAACATACATACGTTATTTGTTTAGCCACCTTCCTTGTAGAGTTTCCCTAACTTCTGATTATTTGAAAATTACATGTCATTGGATAGATGATAATTATTGTATGCAAAAACGCATTATCGCTTTTAAATATGATGAAGATCAGAGTCATACTGCTGTGTTTATAAGTACTACTATTTGCGAGGTTGTTGAATTTTATAATCTCAAGAAAAAAGTATTGTTTATGTCTTTTGATAATGCTTCTAACAACAATGCCGCAATTTCAATATTAAAACTGCATTTGCAACCGCCACTTGACGAAATTTTTCATGTTAGGTGTGCATGTCATGTTTATAATTTAATTGTTAAAAGTGGCCTTGATTTATTTTCAACTGAGATTACTCATGTTAGAAGAGCAGTTGGTGTTATTCAAGGAAATAATAGACAATCTAGAATAAAGGAATTTAAGAATAAGTGTATCCAGTATAACCTTAAACCCAGATTCATGCCAGACGAAATTGTTACTAGGTGGAATTATACATATATATTTTTAAAATGTTGCTACAAATATAGATTTCCAATAACTGAAGTTGCTAATGCGCATTGTATTGATCCAAATCGTATGTTAACAACTACTACTTGGGAGGTCATTAATGATGTTGTTAAATTTTTACATAAATTTTATACAGCTACTGTTGAGTTTTCAGGAGCATATTACCCTTCTGTTACTATGGCTTTAGTACATATAGCTGAAATTTCTTTTCTACTCTTTGAATTTAAGAAGAAAGAAAAATATAGGGATGTTGTTGAAAAAATGCAAGCAAAATTCAAAAAATATTTCTTTCCAATTCCTCTGATTTACTTAATTGGTGCTGTTTTAAATCCTTCTATTAAGATGTCTGATTGTCACCAATTAGTGAATGCTTTATATACTTATATGGAGATTGGACCAACTGAAACCCTAGATATATATGTTTGTATGAACAAGCTAAATGATTCTTTACAACAATTATATAATTATTATGCAAATGTAATTGATGATGCTGCTCTTCATGTAGGCAATGTTAATCCCACTATGCACTGTACCACTTCTACTACTGTGGATGATGATGAAGGCCTTGATAGTTTTAATATTTTTTCTACATTTTCTAACACTCAAACCAGTAGCAGGAACATTGATGAACTTCAATTCTACTTGCAGAAGCAAAAAGAGCCTCGCACAAAGGAATTTTCACCGTTGGGATGGTGGCATGAGAATGGAAAGCAATTTCCTGTTCTTTCTGCTATGGCTCGGGATGTGCTGAATGTGCCAATTTCAACTGTTGTATCAGAGAGTGCATTTAGCCAAGCAAGACAACAACTTGGAGACACCCGTCACTCATTGGGAAGCAATGCTTTAGATGTTTTAGTATGTTTCAGAGATTGGATTAGATCGGGATGAAGAAATCAAGGACGTGAAGATGTTGATAGCCCAGAAAACGAGGAACTTGGAGATATATTAACACATGGTAACCCGTTCGAATTTAACACTCCAGAAGAAGGCCACTCAGTTCATATTGATTATGACGAACTTACTAAGGCAATGCAAAACCTTTGAATTTACTCTTTTTTGGTTAATTTACTTGTTGTTAAATGTAAACATTTCAATTTGTAAGTTTGAATTTTGAAATAAATGTAGCACTTGCAATTTATAAGTGCAATTTTTTCCCATCTTCATTGTATTCTTTATATTTTTACTTTATATTAATATAACTTACAATAGTTATACAAAATACAAAAAAAATTAAAAATTACACTAACCCGGCCCCTTGTACCCGTAACCCTTACGGTTCATTTTTTACCCGGATGAACCCGAACCCGTTAAACCCGGTAAGCCCCAACCCGTAACCTGCCCGGACCCCAACCCGTACGGTTCCTAAATTTTCCTACCCAGCCCGGCCAGGCCGACCCGTTAGACACCCATAGCTGTAGCTAACAGTGCAAGACTTAAGCAGAGTAATCTTGCTTTAACTAGTCAGGGTGGTCAAGGAATGATTGCAGGAGTGCCTCAGTTTACAGTTGATCAATACAATCAAATCTTGCATCTTTTGGGCAAGTCCAATATCACATCCTCAAGTCAAGGTGATCCATAACATACCAGCAGGTACGACTTCACCTTCTGTAGCTACTGAAGCTGAGATTAGGTGGGTAGTTGATACAGGCGCTTCCAATCATATGGTAAAAAGTCTCAAAGTTTTAGAAGAATCTAGAAATGCTGATGAATCTAGTATTGGAAAAGTTCATCTACCTACAAAAAATATAGCAAGTCTAAAGCATACAAGGTTTACAAGTGTTCTACAAGGATAGAAAATTACAAATGTGTTGCACATACCAGACTTCAAATATAATCTTCTGTTTGTTTCAAAATTAATAAAGGAACTTAGATGTTTGGCTTTGTTCTATCCTGACTTCTATCTTTTCCACGACCTCTTCATTGGGAGAGTGAAGGGGATTGGCAAGGAGGATGAAGTCCTTTACATTTGCATATCAGGTAAAAAAGACCAAACAAATAGAGGAGGAAATAACAAGTCAGATTCTGGAAGATCTTTTGTAAATACAATAAAGGATGATAGTTCAAATGTATCTCTGTGGCATAGGAGGTTAGGCCATGTGCCAATTGATGTTTTGAGGAATTTAAAATGTTTTCAACATTTAAAGTGTAATAATGAGACTAAGCAATGTACTGTCTGTCCTATTGCTAAGCATACAAGGCTTCCATTTCCTCTTAGCACTTGTGTGGCTACTGCATGTTTTCACTTACTTCATGCTAATGTTTGGGCCCTATAGGGTACCTACCCATTGATGGAAGAAGTATTTTCTCACACTAGTAGATGATCATTCCAAGTTTACATGGGTTTTCTTGTTGCCTTCTAAAGCTAAAGTAATTGTTGCCATCAGAAAATTTTTCATTATGATCAAAAATGTTCATTCTTGTATTGTAAAATTCCTAAGAACAGATAATAGGTGTGAGTTCTTTAACTCTCAAATGACAGAATTATTAGAGTCTTTGGGGATTGTTCATCAGAGTTCTTGTGTCTATACTCCACAGCAAAATGGAGTAGCTGAGAGAAGACACAGACACATACTTAATGTGGCCAGGGCACTGAGATTTCAAGCAAGTGTTCCACTGAGATTCTGGGGAGAATGTGTATTAACTGCAGTCTACATTATGAACAGGCTACCAACACAGGTACTGCAGGGTAAAACTCCATTTGAACTACTGTTTGGTCATTCTCCTTCCTTAGACCATATGAGAATTTTTGGTTTTCTAGGATATGTAATTGATGTAAAAAGAGGTGACAAATTCTCACCTAGAGTCTCACATGAAGTTTTTCTTGGCTACTCTATGACTCAAAAGGGATACATAATGTACAACATTCACACCAAGGATTTCGTAGTAAGTAGAGATGTCATGTTCAAAGAAGATGTATTTCCCTTTCAACATTCAGCTCTTCTACTCTCCTTATTTCCTACCATTGACATACCTCAAGTCTTAATGCCTAATGATATACCTATATCCTCTTTTCCACCCTCTTTAATCTCTTCATCTCTTCCTACACCTTCTCCTCTATCTTCTCCTGTTTCTACTTCACCTGCTTATCATAGCTTAGATCATCCAACTCAAGTAGCTACTGAACCTGAAACAGTATCACCAACTGGTCTCACTCATGATCAGCCTACTCATTAGTTGTCTACCACAAATGATCAATTGATAGAAGCCTCACCTCCTAGAAGATCTGGAAGAACCAGTAAACCTCCTATCTGGCTGAAAGATTATGTTACTCATTCTCAAGGCAAAGCCAATTGTTCTTATCCTCTTTCAGCATGCGTTAGTTATGAGAATATCTCTGACTCCTATGCCAAAGCTCTATCCTCCTACTCTACAAATGTAGAACCACAGTCATATGAAATGAATTGAAGCTATGAAGGTTGAAATTTCAGCCTTAGAGGAAAATCACACATGGTCTATAGTGAAGTTACCTGCTGGAAAGGTTCCTATTGGCTGTAAATGGGTGTTCAAACTGAAGTATACATCCTCAGATGGAGTTGAAAGATACAAAGCTAGGTTGGTATCTAAAGGTTACAGTCAAAAGAAAGGGCTTGACTACACCGAAACTTTCTCCCCTGTAGCAAAAATGGTGACTGTAAGATCAGTCATTGCAATTGCTGCAACCAAAATTGGCCTCATTTCCAAATGGATGTTCACAATGCCTTCTTGCATGGTGAACTCATAGAAGAGGTCTACATGGATGTGCCACAAGGTTTTGCAAGCCAGGTAGGGTCTCACAAGGTTCACATACTTCATAGATCTCTATATGGCCTGAAACAAGCATCCAAGCAGTGGAATAGGAAGCTGACTGATGCCTTAGAGCAGTTGGGCTTCATACAAAGTCATTTTGACAATTCTCTTTTCACAAAGAAGGTTCAAGCTGAATTGGTTGTTATGCTAGTCTATGTAGATGACCTGATAATAAGTGGAAGCAGTCTAGGTCTGATAACTCAGACTAGAAATGATCTGAAGCTCAGGCTCAAAATGAAGGATCTAGGTGAACTTAAGTTCTTTCTGGGAATAGAGGTTGCAAGATCAAAAGATGGAACTAGTATGAGCCAAAGGAAATATGCTTTGGAGCTGATATCTGAGATGGGACTTGCAAGTGCTAAACCTGCAGGAACACCTTTTGAGACCAATTTGAAGCTTACGTCTGTGGAGTATGATACTACTGTAGGAGCCTCTGAGTGTGAAGACAAATTGATTGAAGATATAGGTGTATATCTGATGTTTTACACTTCCATACCACACAAGAGGGGGGGGGGGTGATTTGTATGGTGACCAATTTTTCACTTAAACTGATTATAGAAGGACCTGGTTCTTCTATGTGTTCCTTCTACTACTATTGCGGAATAATAAATGTAGAAAGTAAAGAACACAAGTATTTTTACGTGGAAAACACCTGGCTCAAAAGGTGAAAAAACCACGACCTACTTTCCAGTAGGATTTTTCCAAACTCTCCACTAAAATCATTGAGCCAAAAACTGCATTTACAAAAACTCTTTTGTAAACCTAGGACTAACTCCAATCCCGTTGTAGCACACAACCTCAACTGTTGCGACAACTTCAAGTTAACTCTAACTTGAAAACTTTGAGTACCTAATACAATTGCTTCTAGATAAAGCTGAAAGGTAAAATATGAAACCACCTACTACAATTGAACTAGAATAAAAGAGAGACACTTGGAACTGGTTCTTCTATCTGGTTCAAGTAGCTTCAGGTTTGCACGCTTGAATCACACACGAACTGCTTGCAAAATTGCCTTGCTATTTTGCTCTCAATTCACGTTTAACTTCTGCTTATGTGCGTTACCTGTAAAAGAGAACAACACTGATATTTATAGAGTTAGTAAATAGAGATTGACTGGAATTCTGATGCTACTCTTCCTTGGTGGAAGAGTTCTAGTTGATCTCAACCTCTAACTCCTTCCCTTTCTTAAACCGTGTTCTCTTTGAGTTAGGAGTCCTTCTCTTTATCCAATATGCAAACTTTTCGATCAGGATCAGGAGATATTACTTCTTTCAAGTTAAGTTTATCTCCTTCACGTGCATCTCACATGCTTAAGTCTATTCGTATCTGTGCTCCACTTGGATGGACCTGGTTCATGTCTGAGTTCCTTTGTCAGTCTTCAAAACTAACCTTTACTTGGGCCAATAAATTCCCCCTTTTTGATGATGACAAACTCTGTGCTTTTCATAAGCTTAGGCCCTATTTTAACTCAGCTCAACATCAACACAATGTTAGAAACATTTTTCCTTTTTATCACTTATCATCAAGGACCAGGTACATTAGGTTATAACCATCACTGTTCAAAGTGTAAACATCACTTGTTTAAAGCACAACCTTTTCCCCCTTTTGGCATTATCAAAAAGTTGCATAAAAAATGTGAGATAACCAGATTTTAAAGCTTACTCATGGCCACTGGGGCTACTTCAAATGTAATCATGGATTAATCATCATAGATCAAGTTAAGAATTTTAACCATCAAAGAAATATAAACAAATAGTTAGAGCAAAAATAGTGAATTTCATTGATGATTGATAATATTCTACCACAAAGCATAAGAAGAAATTAAAATACTAAAAACATGAGCAAAAGAAACAAAACGTCCCGAACTGGGTCACTGGTTGATCTACATGCTAGGAGGCTTAGGGCTGGGAAGAACGTAGGTGTCTTGGTTTTTGTACTTGGAGGTAGTTTCTAGCATACCTTGAAGAATGCCAT